>NC_065449.1:4087096-4389047 GCF_917563875.1 Diabrotica virgifera virgifera | reverse complement strand
GTCAGATGCCCTTCGTTGCTACGAAAAAATACATTCAGTGACATTAATGACAATTAATGTTTTAATGTACTAATTTGTATTTACATAAATAAATTACAATAAAATTTTGGTTTTGAACAGTTTTATTCATGAAATAATCGCAACAAATTGCACACGATCTCTGAAATTAATATAGAATTTCAGAGCTCTTTTGCAATTACTACTGATAATTCTATGCAGAATAAACTTGAGACGGCTGAAAAACTCTTGGGACAAAATACCACTAAACCTTATCAAAGTACTCACTTCAGCACCACCGCTTCTTTTTCTATCGCAGAATTTACAGAGGTCCAAGAAGACTTAAATATAAATTTGTCAAAATTCTATACAGCAGATAATCATTTATCAATACCTTCCTTTAATTTCAGTAATTGTACTATTTTGAATATTAATGTTTACAATAATAAAACTACCACTAAGGCAAATTAAACTTTAAATAAAGTTAATGAAAGCTGAAAAAATTGTTTTTTTCAGCTTTCATCTACAAAATTTAACAAAGAATTAAACATCATTAAACAGATTGCTATAAACAATGGTTATGACCCTGATATCATCAATAAACTCCAACATAAAAGAGAGCTCAGATTACTTCAACAGTCAGCTTTTTCTTCTACTTCATCTACAACAACTCCGATTTATGCTTCATTGCCTTTCCATAACTCTAATCTATCTGAAAGAGTTAAATACATTATTACCAACTCCTGTGATAATATAAAAATTTCTTTTAAAGTTAATAACACCCTTAACAAGAGTTTGACCAATACTAAGGATCCAATCAACTACATGAACCGTAGTGGTGTATATAAACTCTCTTGCTCAGATTGTGATGCTACCTACATCGGTAGAACTTGTAGATCTCTTGCCACCAGATCCCTAGATCCCTAGAACATAGTAAGAGAGATACTACTTCCTCTTTCTCACATCACCTTAAAGTCAATAGACATGAACTTAAGATTCCTGAGGGTGTCCAGTTGGTGCACAATATACAGCAGAAAAACACACTCCGATTGGACTTGTATGAGGATTTGGAGATTATCCGAGACTTGAGGTCCAGTCCCAATTGTGTGAATAGACAAACCTCCCTTAATCGCAATTTTACTCCCATTCACCGTCAACTTTTTTCCTAAATTCCTTGTTTTTTCAATTTATCATTCACACTTAGCAACTTTCCTGACCTCGCCCATAAAACCTTTAACTTAACCTTCTTTTTCATTCTTTTTTCATACTTCACTTCCTTCTATTTCCAAAATCTCCTTTCATACTAATCATTTACTCTACAACCCCCAGTAACACCAACACAACTAATTCACCCTTTGCCATTTTCTCACCCTACTTTTCCCTTCATAAATCATTGACCTTATCTATTTGTCTATTCGCCGCTTGGGTCCTTACTTCGTTCGTTGGTCTTTTGCAAAATGTTTTACTACGCTATTCATTTAATTCTTCTTTTTCATACAGGTCCTCTTTCCTTTTTATTTTATTTTTCTTTTTCTTTTTACTTTTCATTTTTAAAAATTTTTTCTTAAAAATTAAAAAAAAAATTTTAATATGTTGCATTTAACTTTCTAGCCACTCTAATCTCTAACTTTACAACTTTATTCTTATTTTACTATTTTTAACTTTTAATTATTTTCCAAATACAGTTTGTCTTGTGCATCCGGCTGACGCACTTCTTTTGAATCTTTTGTTCATTTACACATTTTATCAACTTCGTTTTAATTTTACAATCAAATAATTTCATTTTCTTTTCTATGCATAATGTTATAATATTTCCTATATTTTTGACTATAACTAACACATTTTCACATTCCGTCAATTATTTATATTTTTCACCTAACAATCTTATATCAGTTACCTCAATTCTCACCAATTTTTAAATAGTTAATTTCATACAGAATCAATATCTTACTAGACTTATACAACCAACATTACAGTTAACAAATTTATATTTCTATACACACTAAACAACTTTTGTATCACTTCAACGTTTTAACTTTCACCCCCAAGGCTATTTTAGGCCCAAAAAATTATTAACTTTCATTAACCAATAATAAATTCTATCTTACATTTTGTTTTCATTACCATATTATTATGACAATAATTTCGATCAAATTTAATTTTATAGTCAAGTTTATAGTAATGGTTGTAATATTTTTATAAAAATAGTAAATTTAAATTCTAATATTAAAAATTAAAATTCCAACACAGTCTTAAACTTAAATTTCCGTAACCACATTGGATCTTGACCTTGGTTAATACCTTAAAAATTCCCTTTCCTGGATGTCAATGTTACTGACATTTGAAGTATTTCAACTTCCTTCTAAATCATTGACAGACTAAACGTAGTTCAATGTAGACCTAATAATAAAAAATCTCTTAATTAATGTAGTAGAGCATCATGTACCTAGTACTAATCCGTTGGCATCCAATGTAAGCCAAATTGTTTAACAGATTTCTCCATGTAGTTAGAACATACATCTTGACCAGTGTTTGGCATTGTGGCTATTTAGCAAGGACAGAGAGTAAGTAATCGTAACCACACTTTTCAATTTTTAACATTCAAAATTTCACCCTTTTCAATTTTACTAAGTGAGATTACTTACTTTTAGGTTCACTGATGATGGACTGATAAGTCCGAAAACGTTTTGAACGTAATCCGTTTGGATTTTTAAAAATTTTTTAGAATTTTTATTAAATATACCAACTACACTAGGGAGTTTTACTTCATGTTAATTTTATTTGAAAAAATTGTTGTTTATCGGTAAGTAAATAGAAATTTAAACTAAGATATCTTTATTTCTGAAAAGTACGGTCGACGGAAAAGTTTTGTAACGAACTCGTGAATTAAAATGGCGATTAACAATCTCGAATATTAACGCGCTCTCACCGCTCACGCGTTAAAATATCTCAATTGTTAATCGCCCTTATTAATACACTTGTTGGTTAAATAACTATTAAACATACAATCTCGTTTTGTTTTGATTCAGAGGCGGGCAAGCATCTGCACTGATGAAGTTTATAATAGAAACAGTCTGTCTGTAGATTGTGCCTTACCTCTGAATCGAAATGAAACATAAATTGTCGCTTAATTCAAATAAATTTTTGTTTACTCAAATATAACACGTTATTTCGACTAACCTTGTATGCATCAGTATGGGCGGACTGTTTTGGCTTATTGGCATAATTTTTGATTAAAACCTTAATTATAAATAAGCTCGTCTAGCGTAAAAATTTAAATAATAAAATCCTAAATAAAAACAACCTACATTTAGGTTGAATATCCATTACCGTTATCCTCGCCATTCTATAGATCGTATTTTACCTTTTAAATTTTCCGTAGCCGAATATCCTTCCCTTTATCCTCAAAGTTTCTCAGATCCTTTACCCTTATTTTATTAAACCCTGCCTAGCCCTTAATATAAACGTCTTTTAAAAACTTTCAATATAATACCTTTCTTCGATATTTCAAAGACATTAAAATTCTAAGGAAAACGTAAACCACTTGTGAGTTCTCCCACATGCACAGTATTATCCTGACAGCGACAACATCTCCCCACAGCTCCCATCAGCTCTCCACAGAACTCAGAATAATTTATCATTGTCAAAATAATGTATTCTAATGGCAGAAAGGCAAAAAATACGTTTCTCAAAATCAGATTACAATAATTTTATTGAATGATGGTGATTGATTTAGACAGACATTTTAGCTTTTAAGCGAATACTCGCTCTTAACTTCGTTTTAAACCTTCAGTCGCCCCTGAAACTAAACAACATCCCTATTTATTTGCATTTTTGAAGCTTTTTATTTAACCCATTTACTGCCGCAATTAAAAATTCACAAAAATAATAATTTAAATGTACAGTATGTCCTAAATTGGTATGTTTTGCAGGGTATACCGAAAACTAAAGGAGATAGAAGAAATTTGCATTTTGAAGCATTCCTTTTCTGACTATTATATGTGTTACGGTAAGAGTAGATAATTGATAAGAATCATGACCTGACTAGGGTTCTTCTACTTGTTTTTTACTTCCAAATCTTCTTCAGTCGGAATACTTTCTAGAACATCTTCTGGAAGTGATAAAGTTTTGAAACAATTTTGGCGGGAACCCCAAAAATAGCTTCATACGGACTGCACTTGATGCCAGAAGGGTAAGCTCGGTTCTTGGCGAATTGAACAGATCGAAGACCCTCTGACAACTTGTTCGTTTGGTTGCTTTCCAACCAGAAACTTAGTATATTTTCAATATCTTTATTCGCACGTTCGACAGATCCTTGTGGCTGACATTGTGTCTTGGCTTACCGTGGACTATCTTCAAATCGTTCCACATGGAGTACAGTTCTTCCATAATTACGCAAATAATGCAATAAATACTGCAACTTCTTCTGCATGTTTCGTTTTCAACGGCCATAATTGTACAAAATTTGATAAGTGATCTTGGTAGACACAATGTATGTTGCACATGTATCAAATCTATTTGATATCTACTTTTCATTTCTTTTTGACAGTATAGGTTTCATTACTAAAGCTTTTTTGGGAACTTTAGATTTTTTCTTGAAAATTTCACACAGATCCAAATAGATCGTTATGATTTCTACTGTTATGTATTTTGGCATCCCGCTTGCGTGTCGGTCGTTATAATTTGAATTTCGTACTTTTACCAAGATCCTCTTGGAAATGTATACAATTACCGGTAAAAATTGGAAATAAAGGGTTTTTAAAGAATATTTCCTACATTTAACGTCGACTCTGGTAATTCTATACAATTACCAGATTATTTACTTTTACCGTAACATATGAACCATTCGTTTGATTTTGTGGGAGAAACTTTGTAAAATAATTATTTATAAATTATAGTTTTGGTAAATTATGTGTAAATAAATTAAAAATACGTTAAGAAAAAAGGACGTAACAGCGGTGTAAAAAAGTGGAATATTTATAAATAAATTGTGTAAAAATGTCATCTGTTTATGATTTAAAGGTTACTGACTTGCGGAAGGAATTAGAAGATCGAAAATTGATTAAATTAAATAATTTATTACTGTCAAAATAATCTCTTCTATCGGCAGAAATAGAAGCAACCTGAAGGAATGTACGGACGTACATCAAATGAACTTTTCAGAGTAGCCGTCTCCAAAGTCCGAATAGCTATGGTGATTGCCGACCTCCGTCGCGGAGATGGCACTTGAAGAAGAAGATCGGCAGAAAGTCAAAAAATACGTTTCAGAAAAATAGATTACAATAATTTTATTGAATCATGGTGATTAATTTAGCTTAATTTGCATGTTGCCAGGACCAAAAGTGGGTCAAAAATTTTTTAAACGTTTTTTTTTGTTTTTTCCTAAAATTATTTTTTTTTGCATTGAACAAAGTTTTTTTAGGTTTTTTGGATCATTCCAAACAGAAAAGGTCTTTAGTGACATTTCTCTAAAGTTGATAGTTTTTGACATCTAAGCGATTAAAAATTGAAAAATTGCGAAATCGGCCATTTTTAACCCTCAAAAACTATGTGAAAAACTTAAAATTTGAATGTTGCCAAGGTAGGTAGATATTCTTGAAACATCCATTGACGAAATCCTGAAGAGTTTTTTGCAATATAATATTCAAAACTCCTTTGTTTTTTAATTGCTAATCAAGCGTGCGCGACACTATTTTATACCAATAGTATGGTGCAAATGAAAGGAATAAATTCGTTATTTCGTAAACTGGCGATTTTAACGAAAAATCCCGAAACAGGTTGATTTTTATTTTTAAGTTGTGATATTGTGGCATATATGGTATACTAGTGACGTCATCCATCTAGGCGTGATGACGTAACGGATGATTTTTTTAATGAGAATAGGGGTCGTGTGCTAGCTCGTTTGAAAGGCTCTTTAAATTTCTATTCAGTAATATAAACATTTACATAATTATTTATACAGGGTGTGCTTCTACTTCTTTTTTTGTCAAATAATTTAATTTAATAAAAATTTTTTGGACACCCTGTATAAATAATTATGTAGATGTTTATATTACTGTATAGAGAATTGAAGAACCTATCAAATGAGCTAGTACACGACCCCTATTCTCATTTAAAAACATCATCGATTACGTCATCACGCTCAGATGAATTTTAAACAGTAAGAAATTAAGAAAGTAATTTTAAACAGTGTAAAATTATTTTGCAATATATCGGTTTTTTGCTTGCTTATAAACAATTAGAATAACTTTTTAACCATTACCCGTAGAAAAATTATGTTTTCATATTTAGAAAGACTTTTTTTTACACATTTAGAAAAAAAAACAATTGTTCTAGGACAATTTAGGGACGAGGTTAGCCGAAGTTAGTTGAATTCACATGTTTTTGCAAAATAATTTTGCAATATTTAGAATTATTTTTTGTCATTTTTTAATTAAATTAATAGTGTAAATCTTCTTCTTTCATAAACTATCCAAAGTATTACTGTGACTTCATTATTTTCTGACTTATAGTGTTGCAGAAAAATTAATTTGGGATTAACAAATTAAATAACTTTTAAACTGTTTTACCAATTGCTATAAAATTCAGGGCACGATTTAAGCACCAGAAGTCTCAGCATTCAGTGTAATAAGAAGGTTCTAAATTAATTTTTACATAAGGTGTGAATATTTATAAAAACTCCAAATTTATGATTTATTTTGAAGTTAAAGTTGAAGTTATCACATTGAAGTTTTTATACGATTTATGAGTTTCATACTGACAAACAGATGCCTTGTGTCTAGGTCTGCCTCCGGATGAATCAGTCAGTATAAGTATATTAATTAGGTCTGTTATATGTATATTGTATAATAACTAAGTGGTTGAATAAATTATTTGATTTGAAAATTATTTGATACTCTCAAATTTATTTAGAGTGCTTAACTTTTTGGCAGTAGACGAAAAAAGCGAAAATTTATCGTTTTTTGATCTTTATTTGTTTATAACTATGTATATCATCAAAATCGGCTGCAGGAAACATATAGGTTATTAATATAGATGTCCATACTACTTAAAAAATTTGGTTTCGGCCTGGAGGGGGTTGTGTCACCAACAGGATATTTTTTCCTTATTTCTCTGAACTACCATGCTAGTTTTGCATGGGCAGTCCACACAACTTCGAAATTATTTTAAAAATTTCGGATATGTACATACCTACATACCTTAATTTATAGTACAACGATATCTAATAAACTTAATCGAGACAATATTCTGATAAAAGCAATGAAATATTCTTTCATCTAATAATCTAATACATGATAGAGTTTAAAAATAATATTTATTAATTTTAGGATAAAGGCAACGCCCAAAAATGCATTCAGCCATAAATCAAAGTCATACTTTCTGGAAAACATACGTTGTGTAACTCCAATGACAATGACCCAGCACATTCCGAACGTGTTTCCGCATAAATGTATTGGATATATTGTGTTCATAAACCGACGACTACAAATTCTGTCTATAGATAAATGTTCAACTTTTCTCTCAGGAACGCCGTCCGTGAATGTCTCGCTTCGTTAATATTCGAAATCGATAAGCAAAAATAAAGAAAGAGTAATATTCTTATACCTATGATAGATTCTGTGGTATAACATAACTGTATGCTATTCCCAGAACCTAAAAAGTAAAACCCCATAAGAAAGTAGCCAAATAGACCAGGGCATTAAGAAAAAATAGATTCACAGTAACTAAAGCAGTGGCGGCTTGTCCTATGAGGCAGGTGAGACAGTGCCTCACCAGTATATCAATCGACTATTTGCGTTATTTCGTTGTTTCATAATCAGTTTTTTAAATATAATTTAGCTTTTTGAAATTTCCTAAATAACTTTATTTTTATGAAAAAAATTAAAATTGGTAGGGCCCTGTGTCTTTATCTTTGTATCCGTCTTACACGTACCAGTATTATATGCATCTATGCATCATGCATATCATCCCAACTTTCTCAAATCATTACAGTTGAAGCTAGCCTCACACCATCCTTGTCTAGCATACTACGGTTTCTTAAAATGGGACAACGACAACAGTAAACCCGGCAAAATTTGAAAAATGTGTCACCGATTCTGGGAACAAAATTCATCTATCCTTGAGGCCGGCCTCAAACACGTGTTTTTTTTTTACTTAAGGTTCCGCGGAACGGAATAGGAATAGCCGAACTGAACCGACTACAAGCACAAGTCGATTGTAGATTATAGCTTTCTATGCATATGCGGTATATACGAATGGATTATTATATTTTAGAAGTTTATGGATATATATTTAAAACATTGTTCATTTTAAATCATTGTTCATTATCACCTAATATATTGTTCTGAAGCTATTTCTTTGTGGCATTTATGTAATTTATTATTCTAAATGGGAAATAAGCCACAATTTAACTTAAAAATGATTTTATTAACGTTTCCACTTCCACATCAGACATTTACATACAAAAGGAGTTTTTAGTGTTTCAAAAACGTTGTATTTTGTGTTTTCTTTTCGTAAAATATATAACTAATAAATTATATTTCTTTGTTTATTTGTTACATTTACATATTACATACATACAAAAGTAGTTTTTAAGTGTTTCAAAAATTTTGTATGTTGTGGTTGTGTGTTTTTTTGTAAATTTTTTTTGAACATAGTTATTCAAATCAGAGTGAGCAAAAGATTTTAGCGAATAATATTGCAACATGATTCCCACAGTCTTAGCTCATTCCCCATATCTTCCACGATTTTTGAAAAAACTCACACTCTTT
Organism: Diabrotica virgifera virgifera; assembly: GCF_917563875.1. NCBI lineage: Eukaryota > Metazoa > Arthropoda > Insecta > Coleoptera > Chrysomelidae > Diabrotica > Diabrotica virgifera. Next base: position 4,380,279 of record NC_065449.1, on the reverse strand, counting down.
TGTTATGTAAAATATGAAGTTTTCGATATAGAATTGGAATTCAAAATAACTCTATGCACTCAGGCTGAAAGCATTTGAGTATATCGTATTCACGGGAAAACTTTTAGAGAACTAATCGGCAGCAAATATTTCTTGAGGATTTTTTGTGGGGATATTTTGTCTTAAAAATTTGTGGAGATTATTTGTCCGGGATTTTTGTCCGGGGATTTTTTGTGGAGATTTTTTGTCCGTCCATTTGTATGGGGATTTCTTTTCGAGGGATAATTTGTGGGGATTATTTGTCCTAGCTTCGTCCTAGCGTTATGACGTCACAAAATCGACTTTCCGGCCATTAAAGAGAAGCTAACCATAATAATAAAGTTCCTCAGGTGTAGTGTGCCTCACCACCTTCTACAATCACGAACCGCCCCTGAGCTAAAGGACTAATAATGGCAAGTATGCTGTATCTCACCAACACTATTCAAAATATACCTCGCAGCAGCACTCAACAAATGGAAGAAAAAATGTACGAATATGGGCATACCACTAACGGACTAGACTTTGTACAGTACACGCTGTGCTTTGCAGATGACCAGGTGATCATCGCACAGGACTCTGAAGATTTTAGTTACATGATGCGAAAACTATTAGAAGAGTTTACAAAGCGGGGTTTAAAAGTGAATATGGAGAAAACTAAATACATGAGTATCGGAGGAGACCAACATAGCATCGTAGTAGAGCAAAATCAAGAAATAAAATTATGTGAAGACTACAAATACCTGGAAGTAAAGATCACTCAAGGCGGAAAATTAGATGCAGCTATTAAGGAACGAAATATACAGGGAAGAAAAGGCATATCCTTACTGAACAGCGTACTGTGGAATAAAAACCTATCTAAGGAAAATAAAAGAAGGATTTATAACACCATAATAAATATCATCACAACATATGGATGCGAAGTTTGGCCCCTTATAGCCAGAACAGAGAAAATGCTTAGAGTAACAGAAATGGACTTTTTGAGCTGTTCGGCGGGAATATCTAGACGCGACAGAATAACAAACGAGAGAGTCCGAGAAATCATGAAAGTTACACATACTATTGTTGACAACATCAGGACGAAACAACTCAGCTGGTACGGACACGTAAGAAGAATGCCGGAGAATAGAATACCAAGACAGATCCTCGAATGGCAACCAAGAGGAAGGCGCAGACCAGGAAGGCCCAGAAGAAGTTGGAGTTGATATAGAAATCAGGGACAGAGAACTCGAGGACGATCTATGGAATGACAGAACGAGATAGAGATTGGAAATCGGAAGACGTAGAAGAACGTTGTGAACCGATATTATATATATATTAACAAAAAATGAATCGATGTTTAAATAATTACATTGACTTGCAACTTTTTGGATTGTGTTCGAGATAACATTATGAAAAAAGTTTACAGTACAGGGTGCGCCAAACGTCTGGTTTTCTTTGATTATGGCTAAACTATGAGATATACAAAAAAATGTTTATAACAAAACTAATGTGTATCAAAGAGGTCTATAATCTAAAATTATTTTTGATTATACAGGGTGAGTCAGAACGACGGTATGAACTAAAGTTATATTTTTTAAAATGAAACACCCTGTATATTAAATGATTTTTGAATATAATATTTAAAAATATGAAAAATTTGAATAAGGTCTTACATGCCTAAAGTTAATAATTTTCGAAATATTTACATTTTTATTGAGAAAAATGGTAATATTTATAGGGTTGTGGATTATGTTTCCAAGGAAATAAAAATTTAAGTGATAGGTCAAAGTTTTTAACATATGGTGTTATTTTTAAATAATTTAATATTTTTTACTTTTAGACATAAAATATACAGTGTGATCACTATTTGCAAATACAAAATTTTCTCATTTTTTTTAATGAGACACCCTGTATATTAATTCTGCATTTTGTAGTAAATATTACAACCTTTTTTTGGTATAAGGTTGTATGTACATAGCATGTTTCGTTTTGTAGATATTTTAAAAAAACTATAGATTTTACGTTTTTGCGGATTTTTTATTTAAAAATTTTTTGGCCAAAAAAAAAATAAATATAATCTGGTTTTAGAAACATACACTAAAATATAAAATATGAAAAGAAAAACGTAATCAATTTTACCATATTAATGAATGCATAAATTAGTTACTAAATTAAATAAACAACCAAATTTTAAATCAACCGTAGTAATTTTTCTACCACAGTAACTTTCCTGTACCAAATTAATTGTTAGTTAAATTGTATTTAGTTAAACTTTTAATTTACATTTTAAATTTACTTACATACATCTTGAGAATATAAAAATGATTATCAAGTATGCTTTGAAACAAATGAATGTTAAATGTATCAGCCAAATTATTTATTAATATAAATAGTATTTACTGGTGTCACAAAAGCTGGTAATACTTTTGTAGTTGAAATTTTTGTAACAATTTTTTATATTTTAAATTTAAATTTTTTAACCGAAAAATTTTTGGATATGACATTTGTTTTGGGCGAAACCATTAGAAATTATTACCAGCTTTTGTGACACGAGTAGGTACATAGATACTATTTACTTCTTAATATACTTCCATAACGTTCATTTGTTTCAAAGCATACTTTATACGTTCTCAAGATGTAGGTAAATTAAAAAGTTATTAACTGACCTTACTCGTAAATACAATATAACTAACAATTAATTTGGTACAGGAAAGTTGCTGCGGTAGAAAAATTACTACGGTTGATTTAAAATTTGGTTGTTTATTTAATTTAGTAACTAATTTATGCATTCATTAATATGGTAAAATATTTTTTGTAAAATAATATAAAGTTATTAAATTCAATTGAATTGTACTAGCATACGATTTATTTTAATCTTTAATTACGTTTTTATTTTCATATTTTATATTTTAATGTGTGTTTCTAAAACCAGATTATAATTATTTTTTTTTGCAAAAAAATTTTTAAATAAAAAATCCGCAAAAACGTAAAATCTATAGTTTTTTTAAAATATCTACAAAACGAAACATGCTAGGTACATACAACCTTATACCAAAAAGAAAGGTTGTAATATTTACTACAAAACGCAAAACTAATATACAGGGTGTCCCATTTAAAAAAAAATGAGAAAATTTTGTATTTGCAAATATTGATCACACTGTATATTTTATGGCTAAAAGTAAAAAATATTAAATTATTTAAAAATAACACTATATTTTAAAAACTTTGACCTATCACTTAAATTTTTATTTCCTTGGAAACATAATCCACAACCCTATAAATATTACCATTTTTCTCAATAAAAATGTAAATATTTCGAAAATTATTAACTTTAGGCCTATAAGACCTTATCCAAATTTTCATATTTTTAAATAATATATTTAAAAATGATTTAATATACAGGGTGTTCCATTTCAAAAAATAAAACTTTAGTTCATACCGTCGTTCTGACTCACCCTGTATAATTGAAAGTAATTTTAAATTATAGATCTCTTTGATAGACATTAGTTTTGTTATAAACATTTTTTTGTATATCTCATAGTTTAGCCGTAATCAAAGAAAACCAGAGGTTTGGCGCACCCTGTATAAAAATAGGTAGAAATGCATAATTGCATTTACAATGCATAAATGCCTCCAAAAGTGCATAGATATGTCAAAATCAGTATATTTAGGGACAGATTTTGTTATTACTCGGGGGGTTTTTAAACTCGCTGAAGGCGAATACCCCAGAAGAATCGAACCACCTGAAGTTAAGGCACGTCATCTAGAGTTTCAAGGATTTTCGGCACTAAATTGATGAAAACAGATTACTCAAGGATTTTTAGGATCGCTGAACAAGAATACACCATCAGAATCAATCCCGGTGCACCTGTTGCCCAAAACTCTAAACTCCAGAAGATAACACGCCTTAGCAGTGATTTTGGGCACCAGATGGTCCATGGTGATCTGGTTCTGATGGCGTATTCGTATTTAACAACCCCAAAAACCCTCTTTGTAAACTGTTTGCATCAATCTAGTACCGAAAACGCTTGAAACTCCAGAAGAAGACATAACCCTAGACATCAGGTGCACCGTGTGTCGGCGCTGATGCCGTTTTCGTTTTCAGCAACACCAAAAATCCCCCAAGTAATCTTTTTGCATTAATCTAATGCAGGGCCCCCGTAAGCGTTTCTGGCGCCTGTGTGCAAACAAGATTTTGGCGCCCCTTAAGGCATTTTGAATAATATTTTTCATGTATTTTTTTTTTTGACAGTAGGTAGGTGTGCTTGAAATAAAGCAAAACACTGAACTTTAGAAGTCATATTCATAGTCCATTCACCCACGGTCAAATATTGCAAAACCTCCTAACTGTAAAGAACCGCTTGGATTGACATGAAATTTGGCATACCATAGCTAACATGTCAAAGAAAAAAGTGGGATTGTGCTGATGTGTGATTTGTCCTGGATGTGAGTTTCGCCCCTTCTCGGGAATAAAAAACCATAAGTTCAAAAAAATCCGAAACTTTTGTTGCTGATTAATTTCATTTGGGATGCTAATTAGGGGGTGATTTTTACGATATTTTTTCAAAAAAAATAAGGAAACAACTTTATTTTGACCATAACTTACTTACTTTTGATGCGAGAAACTTTTTTAAAAATCAAAATAAACCTTTTTTAAACATTTTTAAAAAGTTTTAATGAGTTTTACCCGAAAATTCTTTTATTATTTCACGTTGAAATATTCGATTTTGAATTTGACGAATAAAAAACTACTTTTCATTAGCTGCAGCTTCTACCGGGTTTACAGACTATAAATATACACCATTTTTTCACTTTTTTGTAAGCTATATTTTTGCCAAGATTATTTTTTTCGATAAAATATATACTTTTTTAGTTATTCGCGAAAAACGGGGTTTTTTGTTGAGGAATGAACATATTCACTCGCAAATAACTCAAAAAGTGTTGACAGTTAAAAAAAATCTATAGAACCAAAGTTGCTTAGAATTAGTCAATTTATCCAATTCCGGACTTATTTTGAACTTATGTTTTTTTCACCCCCGAGAAGGGGTCAAACTCACCCCCATGGCAAAACTTATGGGCACAAGATCACTTTTTTTTCTTTGGCATATTAGCTATGTGTACCTATGCCAAATTTCACGTCAATACGCGGTTAAAATAAGCGGTTCTTCAATATTCGCAACAAAAACCATGAGTAAATGGACTATTATTTTGTACACTAAACTATCAAAATGATACAAACAGAATAAAATCATAATAAGATATATTAAAATGCCTGACTTCTGACATGTTCTTTTACATAGAAATCAGCAGTAACTGGATGATATACTAATAAAATTTCGTGTGTATTTATACCTTCTTCTTCTTTAGATGCCGTGTCCGTATTCAAACGTTGGCTGTCATCATGTTTACAAGTCCCTGAAACCTTTCTCTATCGGCTGCTGTGCGAAATAATTTTTCTAATGTGGTTCCACACACTTTTGTCTAATATACCCCAACCATGAAAGTTTCTTTCGACCAATCCATCTCTTTCCCTCCATTTATCCTTGTATTAAAGGCGAATTAGATGGTATTTAGGTCCTCTAAATATGTCCGAAGTATTCTGATTTTCTCCTATTTATACCTAATCCTATTTAATTTCTCAACTTATATTTTAAAATTAACTTTTGTTTGTTTTTTTTTACATTGTTTTGGACCCCTGGTTTTGGCGCCCCTAAAAGATGGCGCCCGTGTGCATTGCACACTTTGCACATGTGGTAGCGGGGGCCCTGATATAATGCTGAAAACCCTTAAACTCCAGAAGAAGACATAACCCTAGACACCAGGTGCTCCGGGTGTCATGTCGGTCCAAAATCGCAATTTTACTCTAAAAATAAAAAACGAAGTTACGTTTTTCTTAAAATTTAAAGTTGCACCAATTTTTTTCTATAAAATATTTTGATTTAAAGCTCCCTTCTTTGTATACAGTGCCGGCAAAAAAAATCTTTACATTGCCAAATAAATCACCAAATTAGAAGCCAATTTGCTTGCGTTCTGTCTGCGCTTGGGGGGGAGGGTAGGAGAGGGGGATAGCGTACTTGCGACGGAAATTATCTGTAGTATACGGACTTGTTGGCTTATTTAGGGTATTCTGCGCGTTTGCACTGTAAACAGTTGGTTTTGTGTGGGTAGTCAGTATTAAACTTCTTCTCATTTACCGCGTAAAGTTTGAGATCGTCAAATTCTAAATTGAACTGACAAATATGGGTCGAAAGAGACTCACAAAATAGGAGAAGGTTCGTGCTTTCACATTACTGGAGAAATTAGACTCTGTAACTACCGTAGCACGTGATATTGGTGCTTCAAGAGGGGCTATTATCAACTGAAACGTTCGGCTGCAGCGTTTCAGTTGATAAATAGCCCCTTTTGAAGCACCAATATCACGTGCTACGGTAATTACAGAGTTTAATTTCTCCAGTAATGTTAAATCGCGAACCTTCTCCTCTTTTGTAAGTCTCTTTCGACCCATATTTGTCAGTTCCATTTAGAATTTGACGATCTCAAACTTTACGCGGTAAATGAGAAGTTATACTGACTACCCACACAAAACCAACTGTTTACAGTGCAAACGCGCAGAATACCTTAAATAAGATAAGCGGTCCGTAAACTATACATAATTCCCGTCGCAAGTACGCTATCCCCCTCCCCTACCCTCCCCTCCAAGCCCAGACAGAACGCATGCAAATTGCCTTCAAATTTGGTGATTTATTTGGCAATGTAAAGATTTTTTTGCCGGCACTGTACTCGATATTTTAACATAAACGTAATTAAAAGGCTAAATTTCAAATTTAATCACTCAAGTTTTGCGATTTAACTTTGCAATTCACAAATCTGCACTTTTTACTTTAAAAAATTTATAATTTTTATAGTAACAAGACTGGAGGCTTCCAACAGGCTTCATAATCTTCAGAAAGGTGGAAAATATATGGTGTAAAAGTTTCAAAAATTATATTAAAACCGAATGGAGTTGTAGCAAGGGACTATCCTAGTGTAAAAGTACTAAATTAATACACTTATTTGGGAATTTCTAAAATAAAAAGTACTGTACCGATTATTTTGAAAAATTGCGTGAGCATTTATTATAAAAATAAGTATTCGTAAAACCATTTTCATAAAAAAATATTAAAAATTAAACGATTTATGCGCCATCTACTGGCACAGTGAAAATAAAACCGTGGCCCACTGAAAATAAAAACACTGCTGCAGTAATTGGGACTAATATAGATCCTGAAACATACAATTTCAAAGTGATTATTGAAATATAAGTTATTTCTTATACCATCAACCAGGATTTTTGAAAAATATTAAAATTAGGAGAAATGACGAAGTTTGGAAAAAAAATTTTAAAATTATCGAAAATATTTTCAGTTTCAAAAACCGCCAAAATGACATTTTTTATCCGATCAAAAAGCCCCTACTTGATGGTATAGAAAATAACTTTATATATTTCTATAACTTTGAAATTTTATGTTTTAGGATCTCTATTAGTCCCAACCACTGCATAGGCTATAGATTATGTTCAAAATAAGAGAGCTAAAAGGAACTACAACGTTAACGCGGTTTTATTATTTCATATGGTCAATGGACCTCTATATTTGAAAAAACCGAGGAGTGCTACCATTTAAATAGGTGCGTTTTTGAGAAAGGGGCGAATTAGTCCCTAGGCCCAGGGTAAATTAGGGTGAGTTCTATGGACTTTTGGTACAAACACGCCTACAGGAAAAGTATTCCAGGTTAAATTTTCTATCGAAATATCATATTTTAGTGTCAAAAATATTTTTTTTACACAAATATATTCAAAAGAAAAGCAAGAAAAAAACACCAAAGAAAGCAATTTTGTTTTTGGCCCCATAACTTTTTTCCTCACGGATATAGATATAGGTATTGCTTCAGCGAAAAATAACTTCAGTCCTTTCTCTTTAAAACAACGTTCAGTAGAAGTCACTAGGATTTATATTTTCCGAAATAGGATTTTTAAAATTTCGCCGCTCGCAGCATTTTTAGGGCAATTTTCCCCATTATTTCGCAAACATTGTTCTGTAACTTTTTTCTACGCATTTCTAGGTATATGTAATGGTACATTTAGTAGAAATAGAAGTCAATTGCCTTTAAAATGGTCTATTGTATAAGGTTGTGCTACTATTTTTAAGCAAGTTATGCTTTTTCAAGGTTTTATACTTTTGATCATTTTTGATATTATTGTTTAAATTTCTTCTCATGACATTTTTTCTTGTACATTTAAATAAATACTGATGTGATCTTTATTATTGATATGAGATAATATTCTTATATGTTACTTAATTTAATCAATGTATTAATACTAATCTAATTAATTAACCAGATCACATATCAATATGTTTTCAATCTCAGGGCGAATTATAAATTAATTACTTACTTCCGTGGCTTCTAAATATTTCTTAATGGTTCCTAATCGGGATAGAAAAGAAAAGAGTAAAAAAAATACACATATGGGTTACAATTATAATCAAAATATTTTTTATTTTATTTAAAAAGGCAATCAATGCTTAATATTTGCTATTTCTTATTATTCTTAAACATAACATTTACAAATGGGAATCTTATTTCCTTTTGGTTTTCAATTGAAAGTTTTTATTAACATTTAACTATTAGGAGTTATTAGGAACAACTCTATTTAAGTTTGATGAAACTTTTCTGATATTATTGATTATGTTATTCAATTTTTTATGTGGAATTTAATACGAAAACCCATACATTCATGTCCAAACAAATGAGACTGACCTTTTCCTGGTGAACTGAAAATGTCCTCACACAAGACCCTTTCCTGCTATCCTTGGCTGCGATCAAACCTCGTCCTGGCTTCCAGTGATGTTCTCCTTTGAAAAACTAGCTCGAATAGCTCTCATTCCTGCTTTTGTCGTGATGCTGTGTTCTACCTTTTTCGAAACTGCTATCAGCTACCGGGACACTCTGGGCTCAAGGAGGTTCTTTTACTCTCGACCTGGCCTACTTCTCGTTCCACGATAAATACTCCACACTCACGGAACTACACCGGCTTTCTCACTCCTCGAACACTACCGTCTACTACTCGACTTCACTTCTCGACAGCTCAAAACATTCTGCTCTCACTTTGTCATCCATTCCCCTACTTTCTAAATATCCCTTCCAGATTCACAAATCAATTTTCCACCACCAACTCTCATTCGTAATATTCCTCAAAACCAATTTTTAATCTTTCTAAATATGCTTAATGGATTTCAAAAGAAAATATTTAATTCCCATTCTAAAATACTTTCTAACTATTTACAAATTTTAATGACCTATTCTCTCTTTCAAATGAGTCTTATTTAGCATAGGCTAATGATCGAAACCTTCCGCGAAAAACGATAATGAACTATCATCTATTTCACTGAGTTTTATTTAGCATAGGCTAATGATCGACCTTCCGAGAAGAACGATAATGGTACGCGTCATTCACTTTGTTTATCTAAGCACATTGTTCCGAGTTTCGTACGCTTATTCTAATCACTTCTTAAAATTACATATAACAATTTGTTGTATACAGGTTGTTTTAAATTTATATGCCCGTGGTTGAGAAAATTGAAATTATTTTATATTAAATTGAATTTTGTTTATAATTATCAAAATTTAATTTTCATATCAAATAGAAATATAACAATACATTGTGCAATAAACAAAGCTTATTTTCTTTACTTTAAAATGGTGTATTGCAAAAAATTCTAGGAGTATGTTTAAACAAGATATCCGTAGGATATCCAAAATATCCGTAATTTGAGAAAAATTTTAAATTTTTTTATTTTTTTCAATTAGAAGAATATAGCTGCATATTGTAACATAATTTTTAATTCCAAATAACTTTTCTTAATAACACTTTTCGATATTGTGAAATATAAAGGTACTTCACTCTTGAGCGAAATTCTTATTTTTTAACATACCTCGTACACTATTGATAAAATTTTATATCTGATGATTGCATCTCAGGTTTTAGATTATGCAGAGCATTTTAAAAGAAATATTTTTTTTTTCATAAAGTTAATAATAAGAAAGTTCGCATATGGTTCCAGCTTACTGGGACCTATGGCATGTGTATATGTCACATTTTGAGAACGCATATCTTGTTTAAAAATAGTCCTAGAATTTCTTACAATACACCATTTTAAAGTAAAGAAGATAGGCTTTCTTTTTCATTGCACAATGTATATACCTAAATATACAATAAAAAAAGTTAGAATGAGAAATTTAAAAATAATCGAAAAATATATCAAAAATCATTAAAAGTATACAATTTTCAAAAACCATATCTTGCTTAAAAATAGTCATACAGCCTTCTGTAATAGATCATTTTAAAGGTAATTGACTTTTCTTCCACTAAATGTCCATTGCATATACCTAAAGCTGCGTAGAAAAAAAAGTTACAGAACAATGTTTGCGAAGCAACAAGAAAAATGGATCAAAATCGCTGTGAGTATCGAAGTTTGAAAAACCATATTTTGAAAACCATAAATTATAGAGACTTCTACCAAACATCATTTTAAAGAAGAAGGATGGCAGTTTTTTTTCTGTAAAGCAATTCCTATACCTATATCCCTATGGGAAAAGTTATGGGGCAAAAAACAAAATTGCTATCTTACGTGTTGTTTTCTTGCTTTTCTTTTGAATATATTTTTGCAAAACAAAATATTTTTCACTTTGAAATATAATATTTCAATAGTAAATTTAACCTGGAACAATTTTCCTGTAGACGTGTTTGCACCAAAAGTGCATAGAACTCACCCTAATTCGCCCTGTGCCTAGGGACTAATTCACCCCTTTCTCAAAAACTCACCCGTTTAGATAGTAGCACTCCGCGGTTTTTTCATATCTAGAGGTCCATTGACTATATTAAACAATAAAACCCCGTTAACGTTGTAGTTCCTTTCTATAATAGATAATCAATAGCCTAGCAGTAGTGGAGCTAGGTTTTTATTTTCACGGTTCCAGTAGATATCAATATTTTAATTTTCAATATTTTTTTCTGAAAATTGTTTTGTATGTATTTCTTTTAATATTAAATGCTCGTACAAATTTTCAAAATAATTGGTGCAGTACTTTTTATTTTACAAATTCCCAAAAAAGTATACGAATTTCGTACTTTTACATTAGGATAGCCCCTAACGTGATTTATTTTTTTTTTCTTTATATTTTTTTTATTTATAGGGTAGAATTGTGTATTTGACAATATTCCCCATATAAAATTTAAAATAAACCTCATTTTCGTTTTTACCACCATCAAACACATGGGGTTGGACCAAGATTAGCAGTGGTGAGTATCTCGAGGAATATGGGTTTTTTGGGGGTTTACCGCTTGTCTATAAGCGAAAATGCCTTGAGAATAATATTGAAACTAAACATTTTGTCCTCCCCCGTATTTATTTTCGGTTGACCTTTAATCGATTATGTATATGAATATTTAAATTAACGGCCAGGCGCTGACACCTGCTTGTGTGCCTGTGTCCTATGTGTTAAAGGGGATTTATTATCCTTGATTATATAGATTTAGAACAGTATATATAGATATAGTAAGACATTTCAAGAATTTGCGACTATTTTGGGTAAGGGATGAAAGCTTTAACGTAAACGAGCCGTTGTGCTGAGAAAGTTGATAGCAAATTCTCCCAATATTTGAAGCAATGTATATGATAAATAATAATTTAGTTTTAACTGTATCTAGAGAAGAATACCTCTATACTAAAATTACAATAAAAATGCGCTAGAAATAAGCAAACCAAGATACGAAGAATGATACGTGGAAATCAACCATAATAGGGAACTTGCATAAAATTTTAAATTCTAAAAAAATGCTATAATTCACAACAGAACCTAATTTAAAACATACATAAAAAAAAGGTTTGTGGAGTTATACTTCTTTACGCGCGATATGAGGGTGAATTTTTATATGTTAAAACCTATGATCCGGGCGCATGCGCATTATAACTTTGTTCTGATTGGATGTTCAAATGACATGTCAAAAATTTATCCAATATGGCAGCTGGAGCACAGCTGTGGTGTGGACGGTTGACGGTTTGGTTATGTAATGTATGGTTGTTGCGTTTTAAAATTTGTGGGAAGAGAAACAACAAAGGTTAGTTAATAGTTATACTGCCTTTTTGAAGTTATACTTCTTTAGGCGCGATTTCATTGAAGGTGAAATTTTAGTAATCTGCGCACACAGGCAGTATGGAGTTCGTTACTAAATGTTTTAATTTATGTATTTATCAATTCAGAAAAGGTGTGGAAAGAATATATTAGTGTTTTTAAATATATTTCTCTACAAACGTGTTAAAAATGCAATTTATAGCACTCCATAGGAGCGTTAAAAATGCTACTTTAAAGCACCGGTGCTTTAAAAATTTTAAGGCACTGCAGTTAAAAGTGAATTGTCAAATTGTGAAACGTCAAAATATTTATATTTCATTTAGAAACATTAATAGATATTAATAATACCTATTTACGAATGTTTCTTCTAAAATTTAGGAATATATTAATTTTATAATACATTTAAGTATGTAGTAATTTTCTTTACAATTTTTACTTACCAATTAGTTTTGTTTATACCTAATATCGCCGTTGTCTAGCAAGTGTCTGCGTATATTAGCGGTATGTGTATTTAGCTACGGACCCGTTAGTACTTGGTTCGATTCCCATATAAGGAATTTTTTTTTTTGTTTATTATTAATGGTTATTGACATCTTAGACTATTATTATATGGACTTATAAATGATTAAAAATAATGAAAAATAATTAATCGGGATGTTGCCCAACTACCGGGTTGCAAATTTATAATAATTGCCTATTTCAGAATGCACTTTTGAAATGAATTTTTCTTATGCACAAATGCAATTTCAGATTTCTTATTAATTACAATAGTTCACAAAATTTCCTGACATTCTCACGAATCCAACGCACCAAACTGCATTAAAATCCGTCTTACTGCGCCAAAAATTGAAAGTAAGGCATTTTTTTGTGCTTCAATGTCTCGACTAATTCGGCCAGAGATCGAGAGGTCGTGAGTTCGAATCCAGTGCAATCCTATACTTTTTTTTATTTTTTTGAAAGCGGTAAGCACAAAATTAGTTTGGTGTTTAAAAAAAAATTAAAACATACTGTTTAAAGTATATTTATTTTTAAGAAATCATATAATAGAAGTATAACTTCTTACGTGCGTACAAAGTATACACACATTCTTTTTTTTTAGTCTTTCTTTTGGTACCTAAAGACGATTAAAAATTCAAATTATAGCAGCCAGCCCAAAACACGCCCTCATTGGTCGTGACGTCATACAATTGTAGTGTTATATGTCCTCGCCATTAATTCATTAGGTTTGGTATTCGCTTTGACACTGACACTCAGTTTTATAAATATTTCGTTAGTGTTTTTATTACTTAAGACAATTTTTTTAAAATCACCGAAGAGGGTTTTTCCGAAGGCCAGTCTGATAACTTACCTATAGTAAATATGTGTATGGTGGCCACATAATTTTAAAAGGGTGAAAATTTTTCCGTTGGAGAAATTCGGGGAGTTAAGCAGATAAGTAAGTACGTAGTTGTACTTTTACAAAATGGCACTAAACAACACTTGAAGTGTTTCCTCTTATTTTCCATAATAGGTAAACCTTCTTTCTCTTCCTTCAAAAACTGTATTAAACTCCAATCTCAACAAACTGGTATATACAGGGTGTTTCAAAAAAAGGTAACCCCGTCTCTAGGGTAGGTATAAAACTGAAAAATAATTGGGGTTTGCTTAGTAAATAATTTTTGTAACGCCATCCGTTTTCAAGATACAGGGCGTTGAAGAAAAAAAAATGTTACGCATTTTTTACGATTTTGCCGAAACTACTGGCAACATTGTAATTAAATTTTATACGAATATGTTTTGGAAGCTGATACATCCCATGAATATGTTTTTATATCTGATTCCCATAGAGGGCGCTAGTTACACGGATCGTACTAAGTATTAGTCAATTTTACTTTTTTAAGAGTATAATTATTAATCAAAATTTCAAGTAAACTTAAACATCATTCAATTTTACACGAAAAAGGTACTCTTGGTAAAACTCGATACTATTGTACCGTTTTCGGAATATTTTGATTTGAAAATTATGAAGTAATAATTGATGCTGGTAGTAATGATAAAGTTCTAATAGGTATACCTCTATTTTCTCCAAGTGTGCCATGGAAATCTGACATTTATTGATTGTTATGACGATAAATCAACAATAATTAGAGTTTTTAAACCTTGTTTCAATTTTTCAATTTTCAAAAATGCGTAAATTTTTTTTTTCTTCAACGCCCTGTATCTTGAAAACGGATGGCGTTACAAAAATTTTTTACTAAGCAAACCCCAATTATTTTTCAGTTTTTTACCTACCTCAGAGACGGGGTTACCTTTTTTTTTGAAACACCCTGTATTACTACAATCACATAGGATAAATGTCATTAAAATGTAAATACATATAAGGGTCATTCCATTTCAAATCATTCAATTTTGGAGCAAAAAAAATTTTTGACTTCCGATTTGTCTGAAAATTGGTATATAGCTTCTGCGTAACGTAAAAATAAGATATTTAAGGTCAAAACATCTTCTTCTTTTTTTCTCAAAATGTTATTTTATGCGATTTTACAGTGATTTGGTGTAATTTTTATACAAATTTGCATTTTCTATCGTAAAGCATCAATGGAAAACATAATATTTTAATAGAAGGGACTCAAAAATGTCATTATATGGCATTATAACAAGTTACTTTGATTCAAAACAAGCTTTTGATCAAATTTTATAGTGTAGAAAACGTTAAAATACCGTTTTTTACATTTTTCTCCATTCCCAAAATACATCATAATCGATTTGGCTGAAAATTTGCCCACAGATAGAAAAAATATAGTACTTTAAGTGGTGAGAAGGATTTGAATCATACTACAATACCAAAAAAGTTACATGTACTATTATAGTCAAAAATATAGGCGTCTACTGTAAGTACAATTAACTCGAAAATATCGACAAGATGGCGGCTAACGTAACGGAGGAATTCATTCGTGATTTTAAATTTAGGCTACTATTGAATCCCCTAAAGATCAGAAAAATAAAATTTTGGGCAGCTCGGCATTCAAGGTCAAATGCTATCCCGACTGGCTAATACAGGGTGTAACAAAAATACAGGTCATAAATTTAATCACAAATTCTAGGTCCAAAAATATTTCGATTGAACCTAACTTACCTTAGTACAAATATGCACATAAAAAAAGTTACAGCCCTTTTAAATTACAAAATGAAAATCGATTTTTTCGAATGTATCGAAAACTATTGGAGATTTTTTAGTGAAAATGGACGTGTGGTATTCTTATGGCAGTATCATCTTAAGAAAAAATTATAGTGAAATTTGGACACCCCATAAAAATTTTATGGGGGTTTGTTCCTTTAAACCCCCCCAAATTTTTGTGTACCTTCCAATTCAATTATTCTTGTAGTACCATTAGTTAAACACAATATTTTTAAAACTTTTTTGCCTCTTCGTACTTTTTAGAAAAGTCAGTTTTTATCGAGATATTTCGAATATTTCTCAAATCCACCACATATTTGTATATGGTTAAGTACGATTATGGAGACTTTGTAATAATATGAACATTTATTTTATGATTTACATTTTTAGGGATATTTTGAACCATATTAAAAAAGAAGTCACATCTCGATAAAAGGTGCCTTTTCGAAAAAATACAAAGAGGCAAAAAAGTTTTAAAAACACTGTGTTTAACTAATTGTACCGCAGTAATATTTTAATTGGAACGTACACAAACATTTGGGGGGTTTAAAAGAACAAAACCCCCATAAAATTTTTATGTAAACATATTGAAAAATAAGCCTCAACTCGATAAAAACTGCCTTATCGAAAAAATACTAAGAGTCAAAAAAGTTTTAATAATATTGCATTTAACTAATGGTACCACAATAATAATTTAATTGAGAAGTACACAAAAGTTTGGGGGGGTATAAGGGAACAAAATTCCCATAAAATTTTTATGGGGTGCACAAATTTCACTATAACTTTTCTTTAAGATATTCCTGCCATATGAATGCCACATGTCCATTTTCAATAAAAAATCTCCAATAGTTTTCGATATATTCGAAAAAATCGATTTTCATTTTGTAACTTCAAAGGGCTGTAACTTTTTTTATGTGCATATTTGTACTAAGGTAAGTTAGGTTCATTCGAACTATTTTTGGTCCCAGAATATGTGATTTAATTTATGACCTGTATTTTTGTTACACCCTGTATATACTTTTGAGTCTGATATTACTGTATGTAACTTTTTTGGTATTGTAATATAATTCCTATCCTTCTAACCACTTAAAGTCCTATCTTTTGGCTATCTGTGGGCAAATTTTCAGCCATATCGATGATGATGTATTTTGGGAATGGAGGAAAATGTAAAAAACGGTATTTTAACGTTTTTTACACTATACAATTTGATCAAAAACTTGTTTTGATTCAAAATAATTTGTTATAATGCCATATGACATTTGTAAGTCATTTCTATTAAAATATTATGTTTTTCATTGATACTTTACGACAGAAAATGCAAATTTTTTTAAATAAACACCAAATCACTGTAAAATCGCATAAAATAACATTTTGAGAAAAAAAGAAGAAAAAACATTTTTTGATCTTAAATATCTTATTTTTGCGTCCAGCAGAAGCTATATACCAATTTTCAGACAAATCGGAGATCCAAAATTTTGCCTGAGTGATTTGACATGGAATGTATCATAACCATGAACATAAACATAAATAAAATATAATTAGGTGACGTCACGGGTCGTTCAAATGGTTTAAATACACAGAAGATTTTAAATTTGTACTTCTAAGTTATAATGAGTTTTTGAGGTGTGAAAGTTTGAAAATCTAATTTTTAAACAAAACTGAACATTATTATGCAACAAAAAAATGTGCAATCACCCCTACAGCTCTATCCTAAATTACAAAGCTTTATATTACTCTGTATATAAAACATATGATAGGTCAAAGCTAAAAAAAATATATAATTTGAGTAACAGAGTTGTAAGTAATCCCGAAATATAACTCTGTTTCATTGTAGGTTGGGTCTCAATTTACTTTTTATTATGTATTTCATCGCGCGTCTGGTTCGGAGAAAAGTAATGAGAAAGAAACGGAAAAAAGTAATATGTTCTTTCACATGTTCCTTTGACGCCTGCCTGTATTAAAACGGGGGGAAATTCGAAATTATTTTCCCACATACACTCTACGAATAAGAATAATATGTTAAGTTTGAAATTGAAAAATTGGCGGTGTGGAGAATTTATTGAAAATTGGATGAAAAATCGTAAAAATGCATATTTGTAGAGACGTTACACATAGTAGCTGTGGAGAAAAAATATAGATTTAAAGAATCAATTTAGAAAATTAGCGATCAGAGTTTTGCTCTTGGGGGAGTGCATATAGATTTTCAGTTCGGAAAAAATCAAACAAGATATAACTTTTTGTAATTTCATTAAGAAATGTTTAATAAACAACACATCAAAAAGTTCAACTCGAGAAGTGGGTTCGATAAAAAAGATGGGGAAAAATTCGATATATTTTTAAATAATTCCGAAAATATAAAATTTAGAAAAAAACTGAGGAGACCATTGAAAAATTCAGAAAATTTTACATAAAAACCTTATATAAAGAATTTTCTAAAAATAAATCTGTATCTTCTATAATTTTTTATTTATAACGCTAAAGTCACCCTTGTCACAAACATTGGTGCACTGTAAACTAGCGTACGGCGAAGTGCACGGTTGAGTTATTTTACTGTAATTCTTTAACTGATCGGTCAAATGAAATTTTAGAAATTGGACATCAAAGAAAAATAATTAAGCTATCTTATGGTTATAACGGAAAGACATAAAATATCTGGACGTAAGTACGGTGTGGGCGGAAATTGAGCCCTACATGAATTTTGTTTAAAAATTATTTAAAAATGTGTAACTTATACAATTTTTCTTATAAAACTCTCAATTTTGCATAACAACTTACCTTTAAAGCATCTTACTAAATGATGTTTCATTCAAAAAAAAACTCTCAAGAATTTAGTTCAAATGATATGACGTCTCAAAGAATTTAATTTTTGAAATCTTCGTAGTTTTATAGAATTACCACCACTTTAAGACGGTATTACTCAAATTTGAACAGCTCTATTACAGTTTTATAAGAGCTTTTTTAAAGCTTAGGATGTAATCTTTAAAATGGACTAAAGTTTACTTTAGAAATGAAATAACCTATTTCTTTTTGAGAAAATTAAGAAAGATAACAACAATGTAATACAAAAACCGAAAATTACCACCTAAAAAATGTTTATACAGAGTGATCAAAACTTTTTTCTGTAAAACTTATCGAAAATACATCTAATAATAAGCTTTAACAATAGTAAATACTCAGCAAAAAATTGTTTTTCAGCTCTTATACAGTATGTTTGCGTAACTTGCAACCTATTGATAACTATTTTATTACCAGTTTTACGAAAAAAAGTTATTTTTTATAAAATACTCTTCATCGTATATAATCTAAGATGCAATCATCAAATATCAAATTTAATTAATTTTATACGAGATATGTCAAAAAATATGAATTTCACTCAAGAGTAAAGTATCTTTACATTTCACAATATCGAAAATTATTATTAAGAAAAGTTGTTTGGAATTAAAAAATTTGTTTTAGTGTTTAATTACATCCTTTTATTTAAAAAATATTGTGAATAATAAAGGCAATTAACTATTAAGAAAAATTCATATTTTTTACATACCCCGTATAAAATTTAAAAAATTGGATATCTGATGGTTGTGTCTTAGATTTTAGACCAGGAAGAGGATTTTATGAAGTATAACTTTTTTTGGTAAAAGTGATAATAAAATAGTTATCATAATTGTAATGAAATAATGATGAGTAGGTATCCGTAATTTGAGAAAAAATTGAAATTTTTTTTTTCGATTAGAATGATGTAATTGTATATTTAAACATAGTTTTTAATTTCAAACAACTTTTCACAATATCATTTTTTGATATTCTGGAATATAAAGGTACTTTACTCTTTAACGAAATTCATATTTTTGACATTACTCGTATAAAATTGATAAAATTTGATATATGATGGTTGAGTTTTAGATTTTTGACTATCCAGAGCATTTTATGAAGAATACCTTTTTTTCGTAAAATTACATACAGACATACTGAGTTTAGGTGACAACTGAGTTGTCAGAGTTGTCACCTAAACTCTGCCATGTAAGGTTCGACCTACAATTTTCCAACCAATATGGTTGATGCCATGTGATGCCAGGGGTTAATCTGGAAATATTTTTAACATCCTTCAAAATCAGATAACATAATGTAACCCCAACTGTTTAAAATCAATTTAAGGGTTTTTACCCGTACATTTTGGTGGCTTGAAGCATGTAAACCTGTGATAACACTGATGATGGAATATTGATTTCGAAAACGTTTTGTGATACAGCCCTTTTAGCGATTTTAAATACATATACCTTTTACAAAATAAGGTTTTTATTTTTTTGTGATTTATGGTATACAGCCAGTACAGGAATTTTTCCTTGTGATATTCTTATTCTATATGTTACCCATTCTAATTTTTTAAATAGGTCTTCCATAGACTGATTAAACAATTTTGGCGATATTGTGTCTCCTTACGTGACTCCTCTTTCCAATTTATTGGTTCTGTAGCATGTTCGTCCGTCAATTTTATTGTGGTACTCGCGTTTTTGTATAAATGTTTGTTATTAAGTCCGTGTAACTCTAATCAATTCTATAATATCTATAATTAATTATTATTACTAGGAGTGATTTATTATTAAAATATTAATATTTAATTCATTTAAACAACGTCTCACTAATTAGAAAAAATATATTTCTTGTTGGAGAAAGCTTGACTAATCAACAATTACTCTAAATTATTAAACTTAATCAGTGCTTCGAGTTTAAAGAATTAATTATAAGGAATGTCGGCTGTGTCAGAATTCTTGAGCAAGAGTTTGTAACGAATTATTTCGTTTAAGATTATATTTAAATAATAAATGAGAAATAACTTCCTAATCGATTGGGCTACTTCAATAAAACGCTACAGAATAAACCGAACGCTTATTATTTAATATCTTAATACTGTTTAGGGTTGACAGCCAAACACTAGTAGATTTGTTTTAACATATGTAATAATAATTCGTAAAAAATATACAGATTGATCTATTTAGAGTATGGCATACAATAAGAACACATAATTAAAGACAATAGAAAACGTTAAATTAATGGTGTATTACAAACGAAGATCTAATGTATAAATATAATCTAAGACATCGTATTCAGGAACTTATTCTGGGACAATCTTCAACAATGTGACAGACAGTATGTTGTTGCGCACCACAGTCACAATCAAATGTAACAGTTTTCCACCATCTGTGTAAGCTGCCACTACATTCCGGATTCACACTTTCTTGTTTTTGTGTTCACCGTTGCCTATTGTATTACTGGACAGTTCAAGGCCTGGCGGTTTCTGATCGGTACATGCCATTTGGTGTACTTCCTGTGGTCAGTCGCTCTCCCATTGTCTTATCCAGGCGTTGGTAGAGATGAAATGTTCCTGGCCTTAGGCCCGTCGCAAATTGAACCTAAGCGAGACACAACCTGCCCCGGCGAACTGCGTAGACAGTTTTGCGCATCCTACTATCAGTGCATTCGTTCGCAGGTCTCGCTTGGGAACGTTTGTCATTGGCGTACAGTTTTCTTGGGTCGTGGGACGCGTGACTCACCGCCAGATGTTTATTTTGACTTGTTTTTTTTTTTGCGAGATGGAAGTATCTGAAACGAATACGAATAGTACCTAAGTACAATTTATTATGATAAATAAAAATATTAGCATAGTCAACACCCTGAGTGAAAACTTCGTTGTCTTTGTCATTAAATTCTGATAATAACTTTTGGTAGACTAAATAAGCGGCAACGCGAAATTAATAATCAAAGTTATGCCTTTACAAAAACACATTATTAGAAAATATTCATGTTACTTAAAACCGTGATCGATATAAATATCCTATTACCCTCAAATTCAACTTGTCGTTATATTACATTTTTGTTTATTACATATTACATTTTTGTTTATTCTTAAAAATTAAAAACGAAATATGCAGATAGTGTTATTTTTTATGGCCGATCAGTAGCGCAGGGATTATGAACTATGACCTGCAGTAATTGTAAATTATTGAGATCCGAGCAGTAAATTGAGGAATATGAGTTATGACCGAGCAGTAGGGGAGAGATTACATATTTTAAATATGTAGGTATTATGTGCAGAAATAAAATACTTACTCAGTGTAAGATATCTTTTTACGCACCAGCTTATGATCAAATTCGATGTTTTTGAAAGTCAAACCGCTACGACTACTAGGGACGTGTAAGATATTTTTAAAACGTTACTAGTTACAAGTACGGAAATGCCGATTTTAAGTTGCCTACTCAAGTCAGTACAACGATCAGATACCTACATCCGTATTTTGTAATCAGTATTTGTACTCAGTACCACTGAGAACCGGTATCAAAAGTAACCGTTACATGTCCGCACTGATTTTTCCCGTCTAGACTCTAGACTGCATGTTTCTTTATTATTTGAAAAGAATATGACCTCTTTGTAGTTTCGACGATGAACTGTGACTAAGAATGAGAAGCCAATGGGTGCGTTCGGACGACCACAGCGGCTGGACAGCTGAGCCAGCAGTAGCTGTCAGACGTCACCGCTGGAAGCCAGCCGCTGAGAGATTTACTAAGCTTTCCCTATCACGGCTGGATACAACCACTCAGCCGATTTCTGCTGACCGCCAGCCGCTATGGTCGTCCGAACGCACCCAATATTTCAGATTTCAGTATTGGTTTAAATTGTACCTGAGATCATTCGCATTGTATGGTTTAATACGTATCTGGTGTGTTTCCTATTGAACCATACCGAGAAATATATTCAGCTACCGAGTATACAAGCACAGTATTAAAAACAAACAGTAGTGACACTCTCGTCGGCGCCTTTGAGGTTTTTCAAGTCTCGTTTTTTAGAGGCAGTCATCTTGTTATCTTTCATCAGAAAGCAATGAATCTATTGTGATTCATTGTGTGTCAATGAGTTTAGTTATCTATTTTCAAATTCATTTTGAACAACAAAATGTGTAGATTGTGGGTGTTAAAAATTTTGCACGATATCGAAATTAAATCAGCAAGGTTTTTCATAATAGTTAATTTATTAAAAAGTGTATATTTATATTAAAAAGGCCCTTTCAGGCTACATCACACAACGTTTTCGAAATAAAAATTTCATCATCAGGCAAATTCTGCTTACCTGAAATAAGTATTAGACAGAGAGTACAACCAATTAGACAGAGGTCCCAGTATACTGAAGTCAGAAGTCATAAAAGCAATACAGCAAGCCAAAAACAATAAAGAACCTGGACCAGATCAAATCCCTGTTGAGCTACTTAAACTTTTAGATGAGGAAAACATTACCTACTTGACTACTTTTTTTAACAAAATTTACAACGAAGGAAAAATACCAGATGATTGGTTGGAGTCACTGTATATAACATTACCAAAGAAAAGCAGGCCCACCAAATACAGCGAATTTAGACTAATCAGTTTGATTAGTCACACACTTAAGATACTTTTACGTATTATACAAAACCGAGTATTCCTTCTGTGCGAAACTAGAATGGGTAATAAGCAATTTGGATTTAGAAATGGTCTAGGAACTAGAGAAGCACTATTTTGTATGCGCGTTCTATTACAAAAAAGTTGTGAATTCTGAAAGAACGTTTATGTTTATTTCATCGACTTCGAGAAGGCATTCGACCGAGTGCAACATGATACACTTTTCGATTGCCTGCAGGCAGCAGGACTTGACCACTACGATATAAGACTGCTGAAATACTTATATATTACAATCAAGTAGCTTCTATCCAAATTGGAGACAGTCGTACTGAAAAACTGCCGATAAAACGTGGTGTACGACAAGGTTGTGTTTTATCACCCACCCTTTTTAATCTGTACTCTGAAGAAATCTTTAGGGAGGCTTTGGATGACAGACAAGAGGGAGTAGGGCTAGGCGAAGAAGTAATCAACAATATTAGATACGCTGACGATACAGCCATTCTTACTGAATATTTACAAGATCTTAAGAAGGGGGTATGGTTTGAAATCAGCATATCAAGCACATTTTTGTGAATTTTTTTCGAAGTTTTGGTAAAAATATTTTATTTTTAAATTAAATAAGCATATTAAGTACAATTCAAAAAATGCTTAGAAAAAAATTCAATCCAAAATATTGGAAAATAAGCCATTGGTGACAAATTTTGACAGGCAGCTCACAAAAGAATGGATTTTGCGGTGGACATCAGAACTCGTCACTCGATCATATGAAACAAAAATTCAAAAATATTTAATTAGCTTATGAGTTTCACGAGGTCACAACGTCGAGTTTTTTTTATTTTTAATGATTTTTGAATTTTTGGTATCACTCAGAAATCAAAAAAATGAAATTTTTGGTAAAAATTTTGTGAAAATCAACAGACTTATTATTGTTGAACAAAAAATAAGCAAAAAAAGAAAAATATCTCGACGTTGTTACCTCATGAAATGTCTAAAGAAAATATGTGCAAAATATCAGGTAGATCGGCCCAGTAGTTTTTTAGTTACAATGTCCACCGCATTTGAAAAAGTAGTTTTGAGAAAAATGCGTTTAAAGTTTTGACACCTGCATCTTCATCTTCCTATTTGTCTGCCAAATCGTAAAGTGATGCACATTGGAATATGTTTTTTAAATCGAGGAGTAATCTACAAAAGAGAAGGCAAATAGTTGTTTAACGTTTCTCACTACGCTCAAGCGTGCTGGCGCGAAGCCGCGGCAAGGCGAGTCGAAGGTAGGCATATTCAACACCCTGTATCTCTGGTAATTTTACTCCGATTATTTTGAAATTTTCAGAGAGTATTCTTGGAAGTATGCACTTATTAAATATTTCAAACCATACCCCCCCCCCCCCCTTAAGACACTACTAAATCTAGTCAGTGAAGCAAGTTATCGGAGAGGCCTTAAAATCAACATTTCAAAAACAAAGTGGATGGCAGTTGGAAAGATTAATATAGATCAAGGTCAGCTTTCTCTTAATGGAGAGGAGTTAGAACGGGTAAACCATTTCAAGTACCTTGGCAGCTGGTTAAATGTAAATTGTGACTCTGATGAAGAGATAATAACTAGGATCGAAATATCACGGAAGGCTTTTATGACCTGGAAACCAGTTTTATGTAACAGAAACCTGTCGATGAATATTCGAAAGAAGGTGCCTGAATGTTATGTGTGGTCTATCCTATTGTATGGTTATGAGACATGGACAATAAAAACCACAATGCTAAACAAAATAGAAGCATTCGAATTGTGGTGCTATCGACGAATCCTAAAGATATCGTGGGTTTTGCACACTTCCAATGAAGATTTTCTTCAAATGCTGAATTCAGAACGTCTGCTCATAAGCATCATAAAGAGGAGAAAAACAGAATACTTCGGCCATATTTATAATAAGAGGGCCTAAATACCATCTGCTTCGCCTTATAATACAAGGAAAAGTAGAGGGAAAGAGATGGACTGGTCGAAAGAAACTTTCATGGCTGCGTAATATTAGACAATGGTCTAGCTGCACAGTAGAAGAATTATTTCGCGCAGCAGCCGATAGAGAGAGATTTCAGTAAATTGTAAACATGATGACCGCCAACGTCTGAATACAGACACGGCATCTAAAGAAGAAGAAACAAGTATAACCACTTATTTCAGGTAAGCATACAAACGTAAATATTAAATTATGACTAAGTTTAAAAAACAGGGGGGTCATACTTACAGGTAGGTATACACGCTTGAGCCAACAAAATAAGTTAAAATTTAAGTTACTACGTAACGTAACGTTAAGTTCACGTTTGCATTTATTAAGTTGTTATACTTATTTCAGGTACGCCAATACTGATGATGAAATTTTCATTTCTAAAACCGTCTTTGCTGTATCCTGAAAGGGCCTTTTTAATGTAACTGTACCTTTTATAAAGGATTTTACTTATTTTTATGTGATAAATGGTATACAGCCGACTACAGTAAATCTTGTTTCCTTGTTGACCTTATTTAATTTATCAAACCATGAATTTATACAAACTAAACTTGAAACATTTAGTTTCTAAACTAAACTAGAAACGTTTAGGTAGTGTTTAGGTTCGTTCGGAAACGGTTGTTTTGAAACGTTTGCACTAACGCTTGAGAAAATATTTGGAAGGGCTCAAATAATTATTATTTTATATCACATTATGTGTGGATAGTCTCAGTTAACGACCAAAGTAAATATTTTGTGGATTATCAGTTATAAATATATATATACCAGAAATTATTAAAATAATAACTATATTTTTTACCTGATAATCCTCAATTTTGTAACGCTCAATAATTTGTCTATTGTACACAATGTCACAAAAATATCATATAAGGGCACAGGAACAAAAGGAGAAATGTCACTTTTGTTGAATTTTTCAGCCGAGTATTTTCAAAGTTATTATTACTGATATGTTTTGATGGTATTTTTTTTTTTCAAAATCATCATCATCATTCTCTTTGCCTTATACCTCTGCGGAGGTTTCCCTAATTGCATTTCTCCACACAATTCTATCTTGGGTCATATCAATGTTAATCCCCTGTACCAACATGTCCTGCCTTATCGTCTCTTCAGCACTTCAGCTATTCTTCGTATTGGGTGACGTCTCGACGTTGAACATGATCAAACCATCTTAAACTATGCTCTCTCATTTTGGCATCAATTGGTGCCACACCTAGACTTCCCCTAATATACTTCTTTGTCACTCCACTCATCCATCTAAGCATTCTCATTCCCGACACATGCATTCGTTGTTCTTCTTTCTTTTTCACTGCCCAACATTCAGTTCCTTACATCATATCCGGTCTTATGGCTGTTTTATAGAATTTCCCTTCAGCTTCATTGGCATTTTTCTGTCAGACAACACACCACTCGCTTCTTTCCAGTTCATCCATCCAGCCCTAATTCTACTGTATGCATCTCCATATATTTCTCCATTACTCTGTAATATCGATCCTAGGTACTTAAAACTATTGCTTGTCACAATCATTTCACCATCCAAATATTCCATTTTATTTGTAGTAACTCCATCTTTAAATGAACATTCCAAATACTCTGTTTTTGTCCTACTAAGTTTTAAACCTTTTTCTTCCAGAGCTTGTCTCCACTGGTCCAGTTTTTGTTCTAAGTCTCTTTCACTATTTCCTATTAACACTACATCATCAGCATACATTAGGCACCATGGAATGCTACCCTGTAGTTTCGCTGTTATGTAGTCCAAAACTAATGAGTTTCTTTTTCAAAATCATATGTTTGGAAAATTTACTGTGGGAACACACGAAAACAATGTGTTTTCACTTATTTCTGCGTGATTCACAACTGACAATACCCCTAATTAACCGGTAACACCGTGGCAATCCCCTTCTTCTCATGTGTAGTTATTTTATTATTAGTGTTATCTCATGACATAACCCATTTTTAACCAGTGTATAGTAAAGTACAGAATCAGGGCTGCTTTATACATTAGGCAATATAGGCAGTTGCCTAGGGCGGCAAATTATGAGAGGGCGGCAAAAATACTGTACAAAAAATATTTGTATATAAAAATTAAAATCGAATAACATTTAAGTACATAGTACATCCATCAATGGAATATAAGTGGGCATTCATTTCTAGAAAACAAATTGCATTTTCTTAACACTATTCATTCAAAAAGGACAAAAGTCGTAAATTTAGATTATTGGGCCGACGGCAGCACCGCAAAGGCGGCGGACGCACTGTTATATAATTTTTTTAAAACTGAATCCTTTTGGGTTACTCGTGGTTGAAAATTTACCATTTTCGTTGAAAAATGTCGCCTTTTCGGACGGTTTTTTGCGAATACCTTAAAAATTATGCATCTAACGAAAAAAACTATATAAAGCATTTTTGTAGCTTATGAAAAATCAAAGAGATTCGTTCCTTCATAAGTCTTCTAGTAATAACATAAGAAGAGATATGGTAGGTGAAAAGAAATTTTTATGTGCATCAAATGGGTGTGTTCAACTTAATAACAGAGAAATGGTCGATTTTAAGGGTATAATGCTATCAATATCTTTTGTCAGTACTGCCTGAAAAGACCATTAAAACGACCGCACTGTTAAATTTCGATTACATTCGCACTAAGCGAGATATGGTGCAACAAAAAAGGATGACTAATTTATTTTAAGATAAAATGCGAAGTATGTATATTTTAACCCCTCATATACCAGATTTAAATGCATCGTCTTGCTTCTACAATACCTTTTACTAAAGTGTTATTTCTATGTTCAACAAGTTGGACGGGTTTAAAATGTATGTAAATATCAAATTATAGAGAGCATTTTAAATTTTTTTTTAATCTTCCTTTTTCTCCATGTAACTCGAAAATAATAATGAGATACAGTAATGAAAGAAAAATAAAATTGTTATCTAAAAGAAAACCTACATATTTGTAAGGTATTTTTTTACGTATCTCATATCACTTTCGAATTACATGGAGAAAAAGAAGATTTTTAAAAAAATTTAAAAATGCTCTATAATTTGATCTTTTCAAAAACCATTCATTTTAAATCCGTCCAACTTTTTTAATATAGAAATAACACTAGTAGAAGATATTCTAGAAGAAAAACGATGCATTTAAATTCTGGTGGATGAGGGGTTAAATATACTTCTCATTTTTCCTTACTCAAATTACATTAGTCATAAGTTTTTTTGCACCATATCTCGCTTAGTTTGAATGTAACCAACATTTAACAGTTCTCGTTTTAAAGGTCTTTTCAAGCACTACAAAAGGTATTCGTAGCATTATACCCCTAAAATCGAAAATTTGAGCCGATTTGAGCATGAACCAAAAAAATCTTTTTTCACCTACCATTTCTTTTTTTATTAAAACTAGAAGATTTATGGAAAAGTGAATCTCTTTGATTTTTCATAAACTAAAAAAATGTTTTATATAGTTTTTTTCGTTAGATGCACAATTTTTATGGTATTCCAAAAAAAACAGTCTCCGAAAAGTGTCATTTTTCAATGAAAATGGCAAATTTTTAATCACGAATAACTAAAAAATTATTGAGTTTTCAAAAAAATTTATAAAACAGTTATTGCTTAGAATTAGGTTCTCTGGCCACTTCCGGTGTTAATTTGATAAAAAAAATTTCCACCCCCCAGAACGGGTAGGAACCACCCCTAAGTTAAAAACGTCATAGGATATAGCGTAGACTTTGTTTTTTTGAGCTATTCTCTACTTCCAGTGAAAATATCAAGTACATTGATGCAGTAGGATGGAATTCGGAGTCAAATACCCTCACTGACTGCACTAATAGATACCTACATCATTCATACATGAATGATGTAGGTATATCCAATCACCAATAATTGACATATCTTAATGTTTAAAGAAGAGTGGATTGAAAGATATTTTCCCTAATTTTGATATTGCTTTGCTCATTTATTTGTGCCTCCAAGTTGTCAACCAACGTGTCCGCTGAAAGGTCATTTTCGAAAATGTCAAGAATTTAAAATAGTTATGAAAATAATTTCCAATCAAGTATGACGCAAAAACGTCTTAACAATTTGTCGATTTTGTCCATAGAAAGTGACGTAACAAAGGCGATAAATTATAACGATATTATAGATGATTTTTCCAAAGAAAAATCAAGAAAGAAATCTGATGTGATCGAACTGGAATGACAATTTTTATGTATTCTTATTTAAATAAAAACATCTGCTTGCAATTTTTTTTAGCAAAAATGGTACATGCTTGAAGGGCGGCTACTAGAGAATTGCCTAGGGCATCAATTGATCTAAACGCGACCCTGTACAGAATATAACCTATCTAATGATTTATTAGAACAAAAAATGAAAATTTGTAACATTCCCCCTTTTTTTTCCTGTACCCTTCAATTGTTGTCGAGTAATACGCGATTTAAAATTTGAAAAATGCGAAAATGGCCATATTCAAGGCTTATTAACTCGGTTAAAAATTATTATTATGAAAGTCAGAAAGTGACTAAATCAAAGTTTAAAGCCCCCCCTACATGATCCTGAAGAAATTTGTGTCATTAATTTATTACTAAGCTGTTATTTTTAATTATAATCAATGAGCGCTAAAATCATATTGAGGTGGCGGTCAATGTGAGTGCGAAAGAGAGGCACCATTCCGGCAGTGCAATGGTGCATCTTACTCGCACTCACATTGACGGCCGCCTCAATACGCTGTTAGCGCTCATTGTTAATAATTAAAAATAAGAGCTTAGTAATAAATTAATGACACAAATTTCTTCAGGATCATGTAGGGGGGGCTTTAAACTTTGATTTAGTCACTTTCTGACTTTCATGATAATAATTTTTAACCGAGTTATTAAGCCTTGAAAATGGCCATTTCTGCGTTTTTCAAATTTTAAATCGCGTATAACTCGACAACAATCAATTTTAGAGAAAAATCACAAGAGGCCTTTTTTGCTCATAATGACCCAAAGAATTTTAAAAATCCTACAGAGTGAAAACATTAATTTTTTGAATTTAAAAAAATTGTTTAAAAACAATTTTTTGACCGCGGCACCCTGTGGATTTGTTATAAAGACCTCATTTTGAGTAAGTTTGTGCAAAAAACAATTGTGTTATTGGAATAATTTAATTAACGGGGGAGACGATAGAGCCTGGTCTAAAAGATCCTCATAAGTATATCCTTCACAAGATAAGCACTCCTTTTCTTTTTCGATCTGGGAACCATGTTGCCCCATAAGTTACTCTATTACCATGAACCTAGTGTCACTTAAAAAAAATTTAATTATTAATTAAAGGGCATGTAACATCAAAGTTTCATACACAAAATAGTGGGCTTGTTTCAAATACAAAATAGAATGTTTCACTGATGATGATCTGATCAGATCGAAAACGTTTTGGAGTTTTATAATCTATTTGGATGATTTTTTAATGTTTTTAATATATGAAATAAGAATATTTCCACTTCATCCATCCAGCCCTAACTCTACTGCATGCATCTCCATCTATTTCTCCATTACTCTGTAATACCGATCCTAGGTACTTAAAACTATTGCTTTTCACAATCATTTCACCATCCAAAGATACCATTTTATTTGTAGTATCTCCATCTTTAAATAAACATTCCAAATACTCTGTTTTTGTCCTACTAAGTTTTAAACCTTTTTCCTCTAGAGCTTGTCTCCACTGTTCCAGTTTTTGTTCTAAGTCTCTTTCACTATTTCCTATTAACACTACGTCATCAGCATACATTAGGCACCATGGAATACTACCCTGTAATTTCGC
The DNA here is from genome assembly GCF_917563875.1 of Diabrotica virgifera virgifera. Classification (NCBI taxonomy): domain Eukaryota; kingdom Metazoa; phylum Arthropoda; class Insecta; order Coleoptera; family Chrysomelidae; genus Diabrotica; species Diabrotica virgifera. Next base: position 4,349,748 of record NC_065449.1, on the reverse strand, counting down.
TGTTATCTGGTCCAAAACTAATGAGAATAAATAAGGACTAAGCACCGAGCCTTGATGCAATCTTACTTTCACCTGAAATTTATCAGTCTCTCCCACACCTGTCCTAACACTAGTCGTTACTCCCTCATACATATCTCTCACAATCTTTACATATTCGCTAGGGACTCCTTTCTTATTGAGTGCCCACCACAGAATCTCTCGAGGAACTCTATCATATGCTTTCTCAAGATCAATGAATAACATATGAGCGTTGGTCTGTTTATTCCTGTATTTTTTCATCAGTTGCCTTACAATGAAAATTGCATCTGTTGTTGATCTGCCCTGCATAAAGCCAAATTGATTATCGGATATTTCGGTTTCTTCACGTATGCGTCTATCAATTATTACTCTCTCCCATATTTTCATGGTGGGGCTAAGTAGTTTTATAGCCCTGTAGTTTGTGCATTGTATGTCTCCCTTGTTTTTGTAGACAGGTACTAATATACTGCTTCTCAATTCGTCTGGAATTTGTCCAACTTCCATAATTCTATTAAATAGACCTGCTAGCCAACTTATTCCTGTCTCTCCTAATGCTCTCCATACTTCCCCAGGAATATCATCTGGTCCGACTGCTTTTCCTTTCTTTATTTTTTTAAGCGCTTGAGCCACTTCCTCGTCTGTTATTCTGGTAACCATTGCTGTTACTGTCTCCGTTAACTCCACAGGCTGTCTGTCAAATTCTTCATTTAATAAACTGTCATAATACTTTCTCCATCTCTTTTTGACATCCTTTTCGTGAATTAGTATTTTATTATTTTCATCTCGGATACATCTAATCTGATTAAAATCCCTTGCTTTCTTTGCTCTCTGTTTGGCTATTTTATATATCTTTGCTTCGCCTTCCCTGATATCAAGTTGATCGTATAGGTTTGAATACGCTTCTGCTTTAGCTTTTGCTACTGCTACTTTCGCTTCATTTTTGGCGACCATACAGTTTTGGAGATCTATGTCCGATCTGGTTTCTTGCCACCTTTTATATAATTTTCTCTTCTCTTTTATTTTTCCTTGTACTTCATTTGACCACCACCAAGTCTCTTTCTCCTCAAGCTTCTTTCCTGACGTTTTCCCAAGTATTTCAATAGCCGTCTCTCTAATAATATTGGCCATTTTTCTCCAAATTGTGTTAGGGCTTCCTTTCATGTTCCAACATAATTTTTCTACTATTCTTTCCCTGAATAGACCTTCCTTCTCATCTTTTAGCATCCACCACTTGATTTTTTGTGGTCCTCTCCGATATTTTTGTTTAGTTTCGCTTTTTACTTCGATGTCCAGAACAAGCAGCTTATGTTGTTGGCTTGCTGTCTCACTAACTATTACCTTGCAGTCCTTGCATTCACGTATATCTTCTTTCCTTATCATGAAGTAGTCTATTTGGGATTGATGTTGTCCAATTTTGTAGGTAATAAGTTGAGTTTCTCTCTTTTTAAAGAATGTGTTAACAATCGCCATATCCAATGCTGTTGCTAATTCTAGCATGTCATTTCCAGCTTCATTTCTAGTTCCAAAGCCTAATCCCCCATGTATTGTTTCATATCCTGTCTTGGCTTGGCCCACATGTGCATTGAAATCACCTCCTATTATAACTTTCTCCTCTGCTGGAATATCACTCAGTACGTCTCCTAAGTGGTCATAGAAAGCTCTTCTTTCATTCTCACCCAGACCTGTTTGAGGAGCATACACACACAACATTAAATACCTCTTTATCAATTACAAATTTCACTGACATCATTCTATCACTCGTTCTTACAACTTCTACTACGTTATCTTTCATTTCACTATCAGCAATTATACCAACTCCATTTCTAGTGTTACTACTCCCTACATACCACAATTTATATCCATCACCTAGTTCTTTCGCCCTTTGTCCGTTCCACCTAGTTTCTTGAATACAAGCAATTTGAACCCTTCTTCGTTTGAGCGCATCCACTAACTCCAGACTCTTACCTGTAAGACTACCAAGATTCCAAGACCCTATCCTGATTTTTCTAACCTGCAATGGTGTTCCCCCTGAGATAGTCCTCACCCGGAGATCCGAATGGAGGCTCATTTTATTTCCGGAACATTTTACCTCAGGAGATGCCATCATTTCAGTATAAGTTTTTATTGCGTTTGGAGAAGGTCTTTTCATTATTATGGCCTGAAAAGATTCTTGGATATTTGATGCCAGAATGCCTTTTCTATCAGCACCATACCCTGCCCTGCACGTTTAGCCAATACACCACCAATGCAACCAAAGTGCAGTATTACCCCACACCCGCCTGAATTTTTCTGTATAGGCCAGGATCCCTACTGTAAGGACTGCCCTATAAGCCAATGTATTGTTGCACGTATCCCGCCACTAGGAGCAGAGCCGTGCGGTACATTTTTTCAATATGATGCAAGCCTTCTAAATGCCGCTCCATAAATATTATTGAAACTTAATACTAGTTGTTCTGAAGCTATTTTCTTGTGTCATTTTTGTAATTAACTAGTTTTGATGGGAAATAAGCCACAATTTTACTAAAAAAAATTATTTTATTAACGTTTCGACGTCAAAATCCGATTCGGACGTCAAAACGTTAATAAAATCATTTTTTTAGTAAAATTGTGGCTTATTTTCCATCAAAACTAGTTAATTAATAAATACTATTAGTATTTATTTTTATTAAATTAAATTACACAAAATGAACGAAAACTTTTATTTTAAAAACAAAACATACTTTAAATTAAATAAAATATGTATTAACATTAAATAAAATTTATGAAAATTATAATTTTATCCTTTTGATTTTAATTTTGGCAAGCTCGTCAATCAGATTGGTGTAGTAGTCTAAAGTAGCAGCTAGTGAGGACTCTATTGAAATAAGTGCTAATTTGTTTAGTTTTGTTTGTCTTATGGAGCTTCGTAAATAGTTTTTAATCATTTTTAATTTTGAAAAACTTCTTTCCCCAAGCTACCGAGACAGAGAGTGTTAATAAAATTCTTAGGGCCGGTACTTTCTACACCTGGCATGACAAAATTCCTCTAACCGGGGTTTAATCGGGACAGATAATACCGGCCCTTAGTGATACAACTATATTTGGGTATAAAGAAATTAAGTTATTTTGGTACAAATAGCTTAAAAGGTTTCATGGAGTATGGTATCATTTGGGATAAATCATGCAATAATTCTTCTAGAAAATAATTTTCCTCTATATCCGATTCTTTTTCTATGAAAAGTTGAATGAAGATTTTCTAGTATTTTTGTAGTATTTTATCATCTTTCCCTTTTCTTATATTTCCCTCAATTTAAAAATATCATATAAAAATTTAGAATTTTTATTATGAGTTTCTAAATGCGAAAACCGATCAATCAAAGCATTAAAGGCAATGTCTTAAATATAGATGAAAAAATTTACTTTCAATTTATCTTCCTCTATTGAGAGCTGATCCACATATCAAATTGACGTATTTTTCTCTTGCCTCAATATTCATTTTCAGCAGGAAATTCGGAACTTATTTACAAAATTTTCTGCAATTTCATGTAATTTCTGTAATTTTCATTTGGTCATACCAAATTGTCAGCAAGTTTTCATTTTTTCCATAGTTCCTACCTAATAACATTTTTACACAATCTGACAAATTTATAGTTACATGTTAAAACATCTTCGAGACTAAATTTATATGAAATAAAATATCATGCCAAAGAAGTACACCGCATATAAATTTATAATTTTTAATATTTTTTACTAATACTCGTGCTTTGAGTTTAGTTTCTGAATCATTGTTGACGTCTTCTATTATTTCGAATAAAGCATTATATTATATTTCACAAAATTGAAATCTTAGAGGTTTCGATGAATCTATTCGACTTAACCATCTGGAGTACTCAACGGTTTTAGTGTTGTTGTGAAACATGTTTTTTTTTTCAGAACTTCTCAACGCTTTGTAAAACCAGAAAAAAGTGCACAGTTCTTGTTTAATACAAAAAAGGGTTGTTGTTTCTGTAGAAGAAATATTCTGTTTTGTACACCCTACATTCCTTTCATATTAACCCCGTTATTATAGCCTTGTCCTCGGAGCCGTTTTAAATCAAGAACTAATTTTTCCAAATTTGTCAAAATAAGTTCTGTTAAACCTTCACCAGTTAAATATTTTCGGCTGACACTTGGCCCTATATATATTTTTAATTATTGAATGGCTCAATTTATATTTTGATTTAACTGATTATGCCGCCCCCCTTGTGATGCCGCCTGATGCGGCTGCCTCACCGCATCATAGCACCGCACGGCCCTGACTAGGAGGCACGTACTTCATTCGGGATACAGCGGGATACGATTTATTCGGGTGTGTTAGTGCTAAATTCCTTGGTCTGTAGAGGAAAATCGAAAAGAAAATGGAAGGAGTGTATAGCAAGGCGTTGAGAGGACCCATGTCAAAGGAAATGCTAAGGAAGAAGAAGGAGATATTTTTTTCTTCTTCTTCTTCTTCCTCTTTATCAGCAATTCTGCTTGTTTATTGGCGGATTGATACCTCTAGGGAAGGTTGTCACTCCATCTTTTGCGCAGTCGGCCGATACTTCTTCTACCGATTGGTGATTTTTCTCGTGCTATTTTGAACACACGTGTTTTCCCCATTCTGGTTATGTGGTTGTTCCATTGTTTTTTCTATTTAGTGTCCATTCGTTTATACACTGTACCTTACATTGTCTTCTAATATCTTCTGTCGTCTTTCGATCTCTCAGTGTATATCCTGTAATTCTTCTCAGTACTCTTATCTCTGCCGTTTCCAGTAGTCTTTGTGTTGTGGCTGTATCGGGTCTTGTTTCTGATGCATATGTCATTATTGATCTTACACTGACTTTATAAATTCTTGACTTTATCTCAGTGTTAATATGTCGGTTTCGCCATGTAGTATTATTAGGGCATCCTGCCAATCTATTTGCTTTTTGTACTTGATTTCTCACTTCTTTGTCTAGGTCTCCGTAACTTGACAATGTAATTCCAAGGTTACTTTAATTACTTGTTCAATACTGCCATCAATTTCTATTTTGCACCTGATTGGTTCTTTACTGATTACTATTGTTTTGGTTTTCTGAGATAAAATTGTCATATTGAATTCTTTTGCTCTTATGTTAAATCTGTGGACTAATCTTTGCAGACTATCTTCATCTTGGGCTTTCAATATTGCGTCGTCTGCGTAGCAGAGTATTTTTACTTCTTTGTTTCCCATTCTTTATCCTCTTCCTTGGTTGACGTTTTTGATGATTTCATCCATGATTAAATTGAAAAGCATAGGACTCAATGAGCCTCCTTGTCTTATTCCGCTGCCTATATCTATAGGTTCTGTAAGTTGTCCATCTATTCTGACTTCCATTTTGTTGTTTTGGTAGATGTTCTTAATAGTTTTTATGATATCTAGAGGGACTTCTCTATTATACAGAAGATGGATTACATCTTTGAGTCTTACTCTGTAAAATGCTTTCTTCTATCAGACATAGAAATGCTGGTCTATTATTATACTCTAGTGCAGTGGTTCCCAACCTTTTTCCCATGATCGCCCCCTTAGACAGGTTTCACCGGTTGTGAATACTATAATCGCCCCCCTCCCCAATTAAATTGAAACAAAAAATTATTCAGTACAATATTGATTTATTTTTACATTTCGTAAAATGATACATGGTAAGTCATCATTCAATCTTCGCTTGTCCACTGCTGGACATAGATCTCTCTCATAATTTTCCCTCTATGTCGAACTTGTGCCTCTTGCATTTTGTCCACGTGTTGGTGAACATGGTTAGTAATAATTGTTAATTTCTCGCTTGGGCCTGGTGATACTCACATAATTTCTTTATGTCTGGCTCAAAGTTGGTTAATAGCTATGCACCTCAAATCCCCTCCAAGGTGGATGCAATATGTTTGAAGATCCTCAGAATAACCACATGATGATTTCTGGGGAATTTGGTCAGACCTCCTCTCTGTATATTTTCTTCAAAAATAGATAGTTTGTCAATGAATGCTCTGACTACTCCCTTCGCTTTGGCCATATTTATGTTCTTCCTTTGTAATTCCAGATTCGTTCCATTTAATTTTTCAGAAATATCGGATAGTTAAGCGATGTCATTTCGCTTCTCTTGTAGTGCTGTACTCAGTGTGGGGTCAGTAGTTATCAGAAATTCGATAATAGTATCCATGAGACTGCAGAACCGCCGTAAGCAATTCCCTTTCGAAAGCCAGCGGACTTCCGTATGTAGTACTGTAGTAGCAATGTATTAAATATCTCATTATTTTCTTTACAGAGTGTCAGAGTGTACGAAATATTCCATCATTCTTTGGTTTTGCTTTAATTTTATTTACCTCATCTATGACAAGACCAATATTTACATATGAAGCACAGACATGGACCTTCACGAAGGAAAATATGGAAAGAATGGCCAATACTCAAAGGGCAATGGAAAGAAAGATGCTGGGTATCAAGATAAGTGACAAAAATAAAAATACATTGATCCGAAATAAAACCAAAGTGAAAGATCTAAACAAACATGCAGCTACTCTCTAGTTAAAAACATGATAAAACAAGACAAAAAGACGGAAGATGAAATGAAGCGACAATTCAATGGAGACCTTGGAACAGTAAAAGAGGAAAGGGCAGACCACAGATGAGATGGTCGAATGACCCAAAAAGATACGCTGGGACCAGATGGACAGGATTAGCACTGAACGAAGAAGAGTGGAAAAATAAGGGGGAGGCCTACGTTCAACTTTGAACAAATGAAGGGCAAAAGATAGATAGATGACAAAACGACCACAATTTTGGCCGTACACTTTTTGTTGGAGTCATATTGGCAGGGTCGGTACCTACTCTCATCATTCTTATCCCACTTCTATCTATTTCTCTTTTGTGCGGATGTTCGCCCAATACGAAAGCTCGATAAAAGGAAAATGCAGAATTAATTATAATGTATTACTTACCTATAGAATTAAATTGTATCATAATTCATAGCCCTCTGTTACTAGACGAGATGTTTGTGTTATTATTACCTGCACTGGTGTACATTTAATTACTTTTTATTATCCTATGGATATCCGATCGAAAGTATTGTTTTTTCTTCTCTATTACCCATTTCTCTTTTCCCAGATGCTAATCGCCCATCTTATCGCCCCCTTTTCTCTATTGCCCCCCATATCGCCCCCTTCGCTCTATCGCCCCCCTGAAAATCTCGAATCGCCCCCAAGGGGGCGATCGCCCCCGGTTGGGAATCACTGCTCTAGTGATTTCTCAGTAATTTGCTTTATGACGAATATTGCATCTATACACGATCTTCCAGATAGGAAAACCCTGTTGTTCATCTGCTAAACTTATCCTCTGATTCATTACGTCTTGTAAGATTTTAGTTGTAAGTTTTTGGGTAGTATTTAACAAGATACCTCTGTAGTTTTCTGGCTGCTTTTTATCTCCTTTTTTGAATAGTAGAATTAGTTCGCTCGTTCTCCATTCTTCCGGTATTTTATTGTGTTTTATGATTTTGTTAATTAATTAAACAAAGATATTTTTTAAAATATAAATATTTCGTTTATTGGTTAGGTATTCATTCAAAATATAAGGAAAAACTACAATGTTTTATGGTTTAGCTTGATTTAAATAAAATATATGTCTGTAAGCGGTTTTAAAGTTCAAAATTCAAACCAAAGGGCTTTTAGCCACATCTTTTGAAATAAAACGTATTTACCGCTAAATTTCGAGTAGAAAACGGGTTTGTTTGTTTAGGTATAAAGCAATAGAACAAACATTTGTGGTTTGATGCGAAATTGGTGAGGCAAGGTTTGAGGAAAATTAATCAAACATAAAAACAACTAATACTGCTTAGTGAGGAAGTATATCATATCGAAAATGGGTCAAAAGGTCAGACTGAAAATATAAGATCGAACAATCTGGCAATCTAAGGAGAAATATACTTAGTTACCACCGAAGCAAGTTTAAATGTTAATCTAGTATCTGTATTAGCTATATTCAATCGACCAATAATAAACATGTTTGATTATACCGTCACTAAATAAATAAGAGTAGGGGAGTCAAATATGCTAAATTTGCAGTTACTCGAGCGTAATGAGGCCTATTGGGTTGTGAAGATTAGGTCCTAAAACCAAAAAAAGTTAAGTTTTTCATTTTATTGGAGACTTTCCATTTTTAGTTTAATTTTCCATTTCTAACAATCTTTTTTCCGTTTATAGCGCCATCTTCCATAACTCGAAACAATGTTTTGAAGAAAAGTTACTTATTTTTACGTAAGGAATCCCAATCTGCAATAAAAATGGGGGTTCCTATTAAAGATTTTAAAGTAACCCCCACCCCACCTCAGTGGTTGGTCGTGTTTGATGTCATTCGGTAGATTTTTAAAAAATATTGAACACGTATTTTTCAGTTTTCGATCTGATGTTCATTTTGCGAAATATAAAAGTCCATGAAGCAAAGATCATCGTAAAAAGTAAAATAGACAGACAAAGAAAAATATGAATACAGCAAGTAGTAGAGACAGGAAAAGTTAAACAAAAATCACTCGAGTAATTGAAAATAATAGCAGGAAATAGAAAAAAAATTGAAGAGATGGTGGAATAAAAATTAAAATAGGCCAGGGTAATAAGACAAAAATATACCCTGCTCGTGACACTTCAGCTATTGACAGGTACTGAAACTATTTCCTGCGTAGGATCTAGCGGCCATTTTTATTTATAAACAATTAACTGTGAAAAACTGGCATTTCCCCCATTTTTTTTCAAATCAACGGAAAACAGTGAAACTTATGATTATTTTAGTACAAATGTCTTCGAGACTATGGAAAAAGCTTTAAAATGACGTATTACAAAGTTTGGTACACCTACTCATTTATTGTTAATATAATTGCGAAAAAAGTCGGAATTGCAAAAAAAAAATTCTCAATAACTGTTGTAAAAATTAGTGTACATCTTTGAAATTTTTGACAAACGAGGGTTCTTTGGTGCTTAATATGTGATAAAAATTTCAAAGCGGTTCATTAAATTGTTGAAATTTTATTCAAATTGTTTATCCCAGAGAGCATTTTTTGCAATAACATAAGTCAGAAAAAATGACCTTAGAACCATTCCACAGGTGTCAAATGAAAGCATGAGCTACATTTTTAACATGGTTTAAAAAAGTGAATAAAAAAAGCATTTATTAGTAATAAATAATTATGCAAAAGTATCGTCAATTTTTTTTATAAGCTTTTTGAATAACTTTTTCCAAAAAAATTATTTTTTTTTACCCTGTTTTAAGTGAACGACTACCAAGCAATGTTATCTATATCATAATTGATAAAAAATTGTAATAAATATGTATAATTTATTATACACGGTGTCCCGAAAAGATTGGTCATAAATTATACCACAGATTCTGGGGTCAAAAATAGGTTGATTGAACGTCACTTACCTATATACAATAGTGCGCACAAAAAAAGTTACAACCCTTTGGAGTTACAAAATTAAAATCAATTTTTTTTCATATATCGAAAACTCTTAGAGATTTTTCATTGAAAATGGACATGTGGCATACTTATGGCAGCAGCATCTTAAATAAAAATTAAAGTGAAATTTGTGTACCCCATAAAAATTTTATGGGGATTTTGTTCCCTTAAACCCCCCAAACTTTTGGGTACGTTCCAATTTAATTATTATTGTGGCACTATTAGTTAAACACACTGTTTTTAAAACATTTTTGCCTTTTAGGACTTTTTCGATAAGGCGGTGTTTATCGAGATATTTTGAATATTTATCGAATCCACCACATATTTGTATATGGTTATGAAAATGTATGTACATGAAAATGTATTAATTTATAATTTACATTTTTAGGTGTATTTTGAAAAAGAAGCCACATCTCGATAAAAGGTGACTTATCAAAAAAAAGACCAAGAGGCAAAAAACTTTTAAAAACACTGTGTTTAACTAATGGTATCACATTAATAGTTTAATTGGAACGTACACAAACATTTGGGGGGTTTAAAGGAACAAAACTCCCATAAAATTTGTATGTAAATATATTAAAAAAGAAGCCGCATCTCGATAAAAACTCGCTTATGGAAAAAATACTAGCAGGCAAAAAAGTTTTAAAAATGTTATGTTTAACTAATGGTACCACAATTATGAATTAATTGGAACGTACAGAAAAGTTTGGGGGGTTTAAGGTATCAAAACCCCCATAAATTTTTTATGGGGTGGACAAATTTCACTATAATTTTGTTTTAAGATGATCCTGCCATAAGAATGATACATGTCCATTTTAAATAAAAAATCTTTAATAGTTTTCGATATATTGAAAAAAATCGATTTTCATTTTGTAAATTCAAAGGTCTGTAACTTTTTTTATGAGCACATTTGTACTAAGGTAAGTTAGGTTCAATCGAACTATTTTTGACTCCAGAATGTGTGGTATAATTTATGACCAATCTTTTCGGGACACCCTGTATAACAAAATAAAAAGTTTATAAGGAAAGATTTACGATACTTTTGCATAATTATTTATTACTAATAAATGCATTTTTTTTTCACTTTTTTTAAACCAAATTGAAAACATAGCTCATGCGCTTTCATTTGACCCCTGTGGAATGGTTCTAACGTAATTTTCTTCTGACTTATGTTATTGAAAAAAAAATGCTTTCTGGGATAAACAATTTGAATAAAATTTAAACAATTGAATGAATCGCTTTTAAATTTTTGTCACATATTAAGCACCAAAGAACCCTTATTTGACAAAAATGTTAAAGCTGTACACTAATTTTTACAACAGTTATTGCGAAAAATGTTTTTTTTTGCCATTCCGACCTTTTTTCGCAATTATATTAACAATAAATGAGTATATCAAACTTTGTAATACGTCATTTTAAAGATTTTTCCATAATCTCGAAGACATTTTTACTAAAAAAACCATAAATTTCCCTGTTTTCCATTTATTTGAAAAAAAAATGAAAAATGGTATTTTTGACAGTTATTTGTTTATAAATAAAAATGGCCGCCAGATCCTACGCAGGAAATAGTTACAATTTGCTCTTATAGGTATTACCTGTCGAAAAAACTATTCAGTACCCTGGCTGTTCAAGTGTCATGGAAAAAACCTTATTACCCTGGACTAAAATAGCTATCTCAAATCCAACACCCTGATTGGGTAAATAGAAGTGGAGAAAGAAAGAATTTTCGTTCCAAATGTGAAGGAAACAAATGCTTAATTTTCAAAAATTTACATATTTTATAATATTTTATCTATTAAATTGTTTACTTCTATCGACAGTATGGTCTTCCACATATTTGCGTTTTATACAGGGTGTTTCATTGGGAAACGGAAGTACTTTAATAGTGAATAGAGGTCACCGAGCCGGTTCTAGATATAGCACATGTTTTGCCCTACCGCCTTTTATAACCGAGTTACAGGGTGTTTTATCGATTTTGCCCATTTCTTTCCTAAGCCATAACTTTAGAACCACCCTGTATATTTTTTTGATATTTGATACACATATGTCTCATTCAAAACCCAAACGACCGACATACTAACCATAAGAAAAATCCAGGTCCAGATTAACAAAAAATTATAAAGTAATTGTGACTTTAAAAAAACACCCTGTATATTGAAATTTTGAAAATCTGTTTGCATATTTGAAAAGAGCACAAAAAAGTAAGTTTAATGGATCGCTTCAATTTTTCGGCCAGACAATTTTATGACTTTAATTTTGAAATTATATTGAATTTTTTAAGAACTTTGACATTAAAAAGCAGATATTAGGGACTTTTAGTTATAAATTATTAAAGTTAACGAATAAATACTCATTTTAAAAATAATCAATACTTATTTACCACATTGGAACGACCCAATTACCAATGACAAGAAAAATCCAGGTCCGGATTAAGAAAAAAATACAAAGCAATTGTGACCTTGAACCAACACCCTGTATATTGAAATTTTAAAAATTTGTCTGCACATTTTAAAAGCGCATGAAAAACTGTGATTAAAGGCTTATTTTAATTTTTTCGCCTTTGATTTAGTTACATCAATTTGAAATTATATTGAAATTTTAAAGAACTCTGAGATTAAAAACCAGGTATTGTTAACTTTTAATAATAATTTAATGTTAATGAATCAATATACTTAATATTTATTTACTACGCTGGTTTCATATATTCTCTGGATTTGTAGCTATATGCACATCATTAAAAATTAGAATTGCGAGAATTGGGATATTTTAATGATTTAGTAAAGAATTAAAAAAACTGCTATATCTAATAAAACAAAAATTTGTTACAATTCAACAATTTAACATAAATTAAAAATATTTGAACCAGAAGAGTTGCTCAAAATATCCGCCATTTTGTTCGATGCATTTCCTTGCTCGTTTTAAAATATTTCGAATCGATTTTCTAAGTACATTCGGATTGTTCATCATTTTTCTGGTAGCTTCTTGTGACCTTGACAGAATCAATCAATTTGATTTCAAAATAGCCGTAATTAAATTATCTACCCAAAAATTTGACATGCACCTTATAACGCAGTTTTTATGCTCTTTTAAAATACACAAACAAATTTTCAAAATTTCAATATACAGGGTGTTGTTTCAAGGTCACAATTGCTTTATATTTTTTTCTTAATCCGGACCTGGATTTTTCTTGTAATTAGTAATTGGGTTGTTTCAATGTGGTAAATAAGTATTGATTATTTTTAAAATGAGTATTTATTCATTAACTTTAATAATTTTTAACTAAAAGTTAATAATATCTGCTTTTTAGTGTCAAAGTTCTTAAAAAATTCAATATAATTTCAAAATTAAAGTCATAAAATTGTCTGGCCCAAAAATTGCAGCGAACAATTAAACTTACTTTTTTGTGATCTTTTCAAATATGCAAACAGATTTTCAAAATTTCAATATACAGGGTGTTGTTTTAAGGTCACAATTACTTTATAATTTTTTGTTAATCCGGACCTGGATTTTTCTTATGGTTAGTATGTTGGTCGTTTGGGTTTTGAATGAGACATATATGTGTACCAAATATCAAACAAATATACAGGGTGGTTCTAAAGTTATGGCTTAGGAAAGAAATGGGCAAAATCAATAAAACACCCTGTAACTCGGTTATAAAAGTCGGTAGGGCAAAAAATGTACTATATCTATACCCGGCTCGGGTACTATATCTATACCCGGCTCTATTCACCATTAAAGTATTTCCGTTTCCCAATGAAACACCCTGTATAATATGGTAATATATCGTAGATATGAAAAATAAGAAATAAAAAGACCTGTTAGTGGTGAGGTAAGAAATCTTCCCTCCAGACGTTTAAAAATTATTCATGCTTTTCGTGCATTTCATAAAACTTATATATCTTATATTATACGGGCACAAAAAAGAAAACGATATAAAGGGAGCTCAGTCATCTGAAAAATGAGCTCCCGTTTCTACAAATCCCAAACAAAGAAGTTCGAAAAAATGTCTTTTGTTGTCACTTGACTGCTAGTTTATTTGTTGTTGTCATTACAAAAATTTAATATAATTATGTATATAATGGAATTTTAGATCACTATTTAATATAAAAAATTTAATTGATTATTTTATTTTTTAATGTTAGCTGTTTGAATAAATCAATAACAAGGTTTATATATGGTAAAAGTTTCCAAAAATTTGAAGACATTAATTCTTGAATTGAAAAAAAAATCCAAATGTGTGTTGGTAATTATATAACATTTAAAAAATCATATACTTTTCAATATATCATCAATGGTTTTGTGTTCTCTAGATATCTAAGTAATACTATAAAGTACCGTGTCTGTTTTATCACTTTTAGTCCAGGGCGGATCTGTTTTGAGATGGACGTTGAGAGGTGACTCAAATTTTTTTGCAGAAATTGCTTGAAAATAAATCAAATAATAATATTTGAGTTATCCTCCCTCTCAAAAAGGTCCGGAACATTGTTTAAATAATCAAAATGTCAAGAATTGAAGGAAACATTCGATTTTTTTCTTCGTTTTTTGATTATAACTTTAAAAGTATTCATTTCCGAGAAAAGTTGTACTAACATAAAAGTTGCGTAATTCAATTTACTACAATATAGAATTGGTCAAAAATTTAAAAAATAGTCACCCTAGTTGCAAAATAGCAATAATTGCGAAAAAACCATACAAAAACAAGTATTCACATTTTACGTGTTTCAACCATTTATGCTACACTTAGGACCTTCATATTTCACCCAGAAAAACTGTATGATACAGTAAAACAATACTGTAAATTTCATTAAGATCAGTTCAATAGATTTTGCAAAATAAATTTTGCAATACAGTTTTCGCAAAAAAAATTCATTTTTTCAAAATGTTACAGGACTGAAAATAAAGCAGATAGCAAGTTGAATTTTGTTTTGCTTATAGAAGTGTATTGTACCTTTCATTTGCAATTTTCAAAATTAAAATCGATTAATTACCACGGCGTCAGAAAATTTTTGAAATAAACAATAATTTTTGGTGCTACGCGCAGGACAGCGGTGTTCGATTCACACAGGTTGATTTCCACCAAAATTTCTTCCAATCTTTATCTAATATATTATTTTCTTACTCTATATTTTGTTCTTCTTCTTCTTCTTCTTCTTGTAATAGAACTATGTCCTGTTTCTTCTGTTACAGTCTTTGCTGCGATCCGGAGCTCCAACTCTCGTACCATCGTTTTTTGGGTCTTCCTATGGGTCGCTTGGTGTTGGGCTTCTGTGTTTTCGCCCAATGCGCCATACGTTCAGGGTCCATCCGATCTACGTGGTCCCTCCACATGCGTCGTCGCGCTCTTGTCCATCTCACTACGTCCTGAACGCCTAGCTCTCTCAATGTGTCTTCGTTTCGTACTCTATCTCTGAGTGTGATACCTCTTATGGATCTTAGGGTTTTCATCTCTGTTGTTCTCATTATCTGTTTGGTCTTTGTTGTCTCGGCCCTTGTCTCAGCTGCGTATGTCAGTACGGGTCTAACACATGTCTTATAAATGCGGACTTTGCTTTCGGTGCTCATATATTTATTCCGCCAGATTATATCCCTCAGGAAACCAGATATTCTCGCTGCTTTCATTGCCTGCTGTTTTGATTCTTGCCACAGATGCCTGTCGCTAGATATTTCCACACCTAAGTATCTGCAATCCATTACCTGTTCGATTATATGGTCGTCCACTACTAACTTACATCTAATTGGGTTCCTGGATATTACCATCGATTGGGTTTTCTCTTTGGATAGTGTCAGGTTATACTTTTCGGCGGTTATTTTGAATTTTTGTAGTAGGCGTTGTAAGTCATCTTCGTTTTCGGCTATTAAGATTGCATCATCTGCGTAGCAAAGTATTCTCATGGTTCGGTTACCCATTTTGTATCCCTGATTCATTATGTTAACACTACCTATAACTTCATCCATTATTAAATTAAATAGGCATGGACTGAGGCTGTCCCCTTGTCTAATGCCTGCATTGATTTTGATTTCTTATATTTTGTTGTATTTTAATTTTTTAATTTCACAAAAATCAAACTAATTTTATTATTGTTTGTGAAATATTGTTTAAACAATTGCATATGTTTAAAAATAATAAACTTTTATTATTTAAGCTAAAATATATGAACAAAGAAAGTTTTTGCTAATAAAAGTGTTATTTCAAAGGATAGAGTATGTGTTTCTATTTTGCAATAAACAAATTTATTTATTTATATCGAAATGTCATAAAAATTAAAATGTATCAATCAGTATCAAAGGTCATTGGAATGCCCAATCAGAGCAACCTATCCGCTGTCCTGCGCGTAGCACCAATAATTAATGTTTATTTAAAAAAATTCCTGACGCCGTGGTGTTAAGCGATTTTAATTTTGCAAAATGGCAAATGAAAGGTACAGTACACTTCTATGTGTAAAAAAAAATTCAACTTGCTATCTGCTTTATTTTGAGTCCTGTAACATTTTGAAAAAATGAATTTTTTTTACGAAAGCTGGATTGCAAAATTTATTTTGCAAAATCTATTAAACCGATCTTAATGAAATTTACAGTGTTGTTTTAGTGTATCATAAAATTTTTCATGGTGAAATATGAAGGTCCTAAGTGTAGCATAAATGGTTGAAAAACGTAAAATGCGAATACTTGTTTTTGTATGTTTTTTTCACAATTATTGCTATTTTGCAACAAGGGTAACAATTTTTTAAATTTTTAACCAATTCTATATTATAGGAAATTTAATTACGCAACTTTTATGTCAGTACAACTTTTCTCGAAAATGAATACTTTTAAAGTTATAATCAAAAAACCAAGAAAAAAATCGAATTTTTCCTTAATTTTTTGACATTTTGATTATTTAAACAATGTTCCGGACCTTTTTGAGAGGGAGGATAACTCAAATATTATTATTTGATTTATTTTAAAGCAATTTCTGCAAAAAAATTTGAGTCACCTCTCAACGTCCAAATGTACTAATATTTTTACAGATGCGCCCTGGTCTATTTTATATCTAATCCAAGACAACATAATATCATTATTTTGTGTAACTTGCTTTATTAGGGAGTCAATGAGGGTATTTGGCTCCGAATTCGATCCTAATACATCGACTTACTTGATATTGTCACAGTAAGTAGGGAATAGCTCAAGAAACAAAGTCTACCCTATGCCGATGTGCGCTTTTATCTTGGGGGGTGGTTCCCACCCCTTCTCGGGAGTGAAAAATGTTTTGGTTAAAATAGCCACGGAAGAGGCTATAGATCCTAATTTTAAGCAAAAACTGTTCTATAATTATTTTTTGAAAACTCAATACTTTTTATTCGTGGTTGAAAATTGTCCATTTTCATTGAAAAATGACACCTTTTCGGACGGATTTTTGCGAATACCTTAAAAACTATGCATCTAACAAAAAAACTGTACAAAATATTTCTGTAGGTTATAAAAAAGCAAAGAGATTAGTTCCTTCATAAATCTTCTAGTTAAAATACACAGAGGTATATGGTAGGTAAGAATAGTTTATTTATTTGCTGCATGCTCAAATCGGTTTATTCCACTTGAACAAAGAAACTGTCGATTTTAGACGTATAATGATACTAATAACTTTTGTAGTGCTTGAAAATACCTTTAAAATGAGCAATACTAAATGTCGATTAAATTCAAACTAAGCGAGATATTCTGCAAAAAGTTTGATGACTAAGTATTTTAGAAAAAATGAGAAGTATACTTAACCCCTCATCCATCAGAATTTAAATACATCGTTTTCCTTCTACAACACCTTTTATTATAGTGTTATTTCTATGTTCAAAAAGTTGGACTGGGTTAAAATGAATGGTTTTTGAATAAATAAGATCAAATTATAGATCGCATTTTTAAATTTTCTTAAAAATCTTCCTTTTCCTCCATGTAACTGGAAAAAGATAAGAGATACAAAAAAAGTTACCACACAAAAATGTAGGGCTTTTTCAGATAAAAATTTTCTTTAATTTTTCATTACTGTATTTCTTATCATTTTCAAGTTACATGGAGAAAAAGAAGATTTTTAAGAAAATTTAAAAATGCTTTCTATAATTTGATCTATTTTTTCAAAAACCATTCATTTTAAACCCGTCTAACTTTTTGAACACAGAAATAACACTATAATAAAAGGTATTGTGGAACGAAATCGATGCATATACATTTTGGTGGATGGGCTTTAAAATTGCTTCTCATTTTTTCTTAAAATATATTAGTTATCAATTTTGTTTGCAGCATATCTCGCTTAGTTTTAATGTAATGGACCTTTAATATAGCTCATTTTAAAGGTATTTTCAAGTACTACAAGGTATTACAGTAAAACCTGTCAATACCGGTTACTAAAAATGACAGGACTATTGGCCGATATAAAAAGGTGGCCGCCAATACCAGGTTTTGTAGTTCACAAATTTTGGTTTGGGCAACTTTGAAACTGGCCGGTCAGTTCAGGTGGCCGTTAACAGAGGTTTTACTGTAGTAGAATTATACACCTAAAATCGACCGTTTCTCTTTTATTTCAAGTTGAATATACCAATTTGAGAATGTACCAAAAAACAAACTATTTTCACCTACCATATCCCTTTTTGTATCATAACTAGAAGATTTGTAAAGGCAAGTGTCTCTTTGTTTTTAAAACCTATAAAAATGTTTAATATAGTTTTTTTAGTTAGATGCATAGTTTTTAAGGTATTCGCAAAAAACCGTTCGAAAAGGTATTATGTTTCAGTGAAAATGGCCAATTTTCAACCACGAATATCTCAAAAAGTATTGAGTTTTCAAAAAAAAAAAACATAGAATGGTTTTTGCTTAGAGTTAGGTTGTTTAGCGAATTCCATGGTAATTTTAACCAAAAAATTTTCCACCCCCAAGAATGGGTGGGAACCACCCTCAAGATAAAAGCACACGTCGGCATAGACTTTAAATTACGAGATAAGTAGAGGCTATTCCTAAAATTTCATTAAAATCCATGCAGTAGGATATAATTCGGAGGTAACATCCTATTCTTGCTCCCATTGACTGGAGTATATGTTTTATTTATATTTAACATCATTTTATAGAAAACGCCTTCATAGATTATCATCATTAATATTAGAATAGTCTGTTTGGATTATCAACAGATCACTGTATTTCAAAAGAGTTTTTTAATCTCTGTATAAATTATTAAACAGTTTAATATTTAATTTCATAAATATTGTACATCACCAGTATTTATAAGTTTATATCATTATTACTACTTAAGGGGCTAACTTATATTGTGTATTTAACCATATAACGATCACTGGTCTACTACTCCATCTAACAAGCTACATAGATAATAATAGTTATTATAGTGGTAGTAAATTTAAAAAGGATAACGAAATTTCTAATTGTGAGTAAAAGTCAGGGAATATTGGTTTAGGGAGCATAATTTAGGGAGCTTAGCTAAGCTCTACTTATAGATAGGGCCTCCTTGAGTATCACTTATGTTGCGCCATAATTTTAGATACTTACCTTATTATCAATTATATCTATTATTATATTATGGTATTCTTATTGAAATATATTATAATTATATTTCAATAAGAATATTCTTAATATATTCTCGACTTAAGCTTAAGATCTGTTGGTGCAACCGGGCATAAGTAATTTTTCTATATCTGTATTTTTTCAGTTCCTCAATTTATTATTCAATTGTGTTCTCAATTGTTTTCTAACCTTAAAAACTCTTGGAAGTTAACTGTTAACCATTAAGAAATACACAGGGAAGATGGGCAAAAGGGAATTTAGAGAAGGTATATAAATTTGCTGAATATTTGGTGAAAGTGATAATACACTACTAAAGTGGTAAAATGTCACATAGAAAGAAGGTGAAATTAAACTAGTCATTCCAAAAGGAATTAAAGCAAACATTAGAGGCCGTAAAGTACCGGAATTGCTTTAATTACTGGGGAAAGCTTAAAGCAACTACCTAGAAAAGCCATAATAAAGCTGACATATTTGGCTTTAAGGGCCAAATAGTATTCTCAGAGCCTTTTTTTCAAATACCAGCAGCTTATCTACTTATTTCCCTCTGATGTAGAGTCCATGTTTCGCTTCCATATGCAACAACTCGGCGAATATTGACATGAACAGTTTTAATTTAGATTTTCTTTCTAGCAGCGTAGATCTTAATAATGATGATAGGGAGTATAATAGTCCAGAAAAATAAGATTTTTCTCGTGACACATCCCCCTCTAGGCCAAAACCAAATTTTTTGAGTAGTATGGACATCTATATTAATAACCTATAGGTTTCCTGCAGCCAATTTTGATGATATACATAGGTATAAACAAATGAAAATAAAAAAACAGTAAATTTCCGTTTTTTCGTCTATTAATAAAAAGTAAAGCAATCTAAATAAATTTTAAGAAACTCATAAATCATATAAAAAGCTTCAATATGGCGTTCGTTGAATATGTCTATCCTTATTTGTTGCTTAGAAAATTGCGAAATAAATCATAATTTTGAGATTTTATAAATGTTCATAACTTATGTAAAAAATTAAGTTAGAAACTTCTTATTACACAGAATGCTGAGACTTCTTGTGCTTAAATTATATTTTATATTTCAAAGCAATTGATCAAATAGTTTAAAAGTTATTTAATTTGTTTATCCCAAATTCATTTTTTTGCAACACTATAAGTCAGAAAATTATGAGGTTACATTAACAATTCGGACAGTTTATAAAAGAAGAACATTTATACTAAGCATTACAAAAACATGTCGATTTTTTGCTTACTTATAAACAATTAGAATAACTTTTTAACCGTTATCCGTAGAAAAATTATTTTTTCATATTTAGAAAGAAAAACAATTGTCATAGGACAATTATTAGGTATGAAGTTAGCCCCCCTTTTTTAATTCACATGTTCCTGCAAAAATATTTTGCAATATTTAGAATTGTTTTTGTCATTTTTTTAAATTAAATTAATAGTGTAAATCTTCTTCTTTCATAAACTATCCAAAGTTTTACTGTTTGTAAAACTTCATAATTTTCTGACATAGTGTTGCAAAAAAAATTAATTTGGGAAAACAAATTAAATAACTTTTTAACTATTTGACCAATTGCTTTACAATTTATGGTATAATTTAAGCACCAGAAGTCTCAGCATTCCGTGTAATAAGAAGGGTTTAAGTTAATTTTTACATAAGTTTTGAATATTTATATAAACTTAAACATGATTTATTTTGCAACTTTCCTAGCAACCAATAAGGATAGACATATTCAGCGAACGCCATATTGAAGTTTTTTATACGATTTATGAGTTTCTTATTCTCAAATTTGTTTAAAATGCTTAACTGTTTGGTAATAGACGAAAAAACCGAAAATTGACCTTCTTTTGATCTTCATTTGTTTATAACTATGTATATCATCAAAATCGGCTGCAGGAAACATATAGGTTATTATTATAGACCTGGATCCCGCGTAAGAAAGAAAAGTTGATTAATAGCAAGGTGAAAATTTGTTAATAGCTTAACGGTGTCTAGTCGGACAAACTTTGATGCACGGGAACACTGGAACAGGGGAAGTTTTAACTGCGGAGCATGATAAACGTGTCGTCCTAACAAGTTTATGATTGTGAAAAATAGCAAGTTATTTTTAAGTTTATTCGATAGCCAACGTTATGTAATATATGAGAAAATGTTTGTCCGACAAAAATGTTGGGCATTTTAACGAGTCCGACACGTAGAACATGTCACATCACAGGAATTATGTTGGTGATGAATAGCAGTCTGATTTTTGCATGAGAGTTTAATGAAAGGTTAAAAAAGCAATTGGAAGTTCTGTCCGACAAAATTAATGGGAAGTTTTCGTAGTCGGACATTCTAAACAGGTAAGATATAGACAAAAATGCTGGTGATAAATAGCTTTCCGACAAAGACGAAATTTAATTAAGTAAATTATTCCTTACCAAGAATGACTATTGTCGGAAAAAAATAAGGGGTAGATTTTGTAGTCGGACAATTTAAAAAAATAATTTTTGAAATTTCAATAAGGGGTGATTATTCTATGTCAAAAGTACCTGCAATCAATTACAATCGATATCTTTCGATTTATCTCAACATCATTTAGATACCTCACTGTAATACATTTATAGTAGATCAGGCAAATTATATTATGGATTGAGTGGTCTAGCTATCTTTGTCTGCCACATGCGCGGGATCGCTTGGTTAAAAGAGATAGATAGACCACCTATCGACTTTTTGCACTGTATTCCCTGTCTACCCTTATGTCTATGAATACATTTCCATTTAAGAAAAACTGTCACTTTTGACAATAATTCATAATAAATTGCAATCGTAACTTCAAATTTAAACTAATCGATTTATTTTGGCAACAAATTATTTCTAGCCATGTGACATATTAATTACATTATTATTTCATTTGTAGAAAGTTGAGAAAAATTACGTGATACAATTTTAGTAATAATTTATTTAGGTACCCTTTTTCAATCAAGCAAAGCATTATAGCACGAAGAATGATATTCAATAGAATTTTCACAATTATCTGGCAACTGAATATCATTGAATTGATGACCAAGTATTTTACTAACTTTGTATAAATGTTCGAAAATTACTCAAAAATGTTCCGTTGAATGGTTTCACTTTTGATTTGGCGACTTAAAATTTAAACTGTTTACACTCAAAAATAGACACAAAAACACTCCATAGTTAATATAAAATTTAATTTCCAACACACGTCGCAAACAGAAACTCAGAGACCATGTACTTTCAAATACTACTTTGTATAGCACAAAGTGTCACACTGACAAATGCAGCCTTCTAATACATACTTCTATTAATAAGCATAATGTGTCATATTTACGTCTATTCTTATAAGCACCAAAGTTTAAGACTCTTCACATTTTTCAATGTCGTTTACAAGGTTATGATTTGAGTATGGAAAAGAATGTATACAACGTTTTTTGTAGGAAATTTTCCGTACTTTCTGATGCGCCTAATTAGAAAACGCTAAGAGATTGCTTTCACATGTTCTTTGACATTTTTTATTGTCATTTTGAGAATATCTAGAACAAACTCCACCCAAAAAATAATTGTTTTGCAATATATACATGCACTGATACTTACCTCATTGTTTTTGGAGTGTGCATGCAAATATGTGAATATATGCATATATATGCACATGCAAATATGTGAATATAAATAATAATATACAACTAAAATAGCGTTATCAATATGTGACTAAGTCATTCTGAAAAAATGTTTTTTATTTATTTCCTTCGATTTGCCCAAACTTTTTGTCCGACATATAACTTTTTGCGTTACAAAATATAATTTGTACATAAACAAATCAAAATTAGCTTGCTATTTATCACCAACATTTTTGTCTATATCTTACATGTTTAGAATGTCCGACTAGGAAAATTTCCCATTAATTTTGTCCGACAGAACTTCCAATTGCTTTTTTAACCTTTCATTAAACTCTCATGCAAAAATCAGACTGCTATTCATCACCAACATAGTTCCTGTGATGTGACATGTTCTACGTGTCGGACTCGTTAAAATGCCCAACCTTTTTGTCGGACAAACATTTTTTCATATATTATATAACGTTGGCTATTGAATAAACTTAAAAACAACTTGCTATTTTTCACCATCATAAACTTGTCAGGACGACACGTTTATCATGTTCCACCGTTAAAACTTCCCCTGTTCCAGTGTTCCCGTGCATCAATGTTTGTCCGACTAGACACCGTTAAGCTATTAACAAATTTTCAGCTTGCTATTAATCAACTTTTTTTTCTTACGCGGGATCCAGGTCTATTATAGATGTTAATACTGCTCAAAAATTTAGTTTCGGCCTGGAGGGGGTTGTGTCACCAACAGGATTTTTTCCTAATTTCTCTGAACTATAATGCTCTATTCCCCGCAGCCATCCTTGCCGAGATCTCTTTTTCTATATGGTTGTCGTCTGTGATTACCGCTCCCACATATTTGAACTATTTTACCATTTCGGTGGTTATTAATAGTTCTGTTCTGCCTAAAAGACGTATCTTTGCTTTATTGTAAATCTTTAATATTGATTTCACTCAAGCGTCTTATCGCAAAATCTCTATAGTAGGTTATTGTCGATCTTGTAGTGTTGAACTCCCGGTACATTAGCCCAACTGACATTACATATATATTAACTTTTCTTTAAAAGATGTATTGTACTTTTTAATTTATTATAAGACAAAACAGGCCCCAGGTCGGGTTACTTAATACATTACAAAACGGTGGTAGCAATACTTCTCATTGAATTCTTCTTCTTCGTTTTAAATATGCGACTTGCCTTAAAAAAAAGAATGTGTGTGTACTTTGTACGCACGCCGCGCCGCACGTAAGAAGTTATACCTACTTCTATATTCTATTATATGATTTCAACGAAATAAATATACTTTCAAACAGTTTATTTATATTTTATTTAAATATTAAATTAATTTTTACGTACTACTTTCTAAAAATATTTATTAAAATAATATTAACAATTAAAAAAAATAGAAAACACCCGGATTTGAAAGGGGAACCTCTTGATACTGAGATATACTCCTTTTGTTTGTGCGGGTGCGGACTACAAGATTTCTCAGATATAGTGTCAAATAGACCAAGTGAAATATAAAAATACTTTAAATATTAGGTACTTATTATCTTATTCCCGAGGTAGACAAATCTAAAGATTAATTAAAATTATAATAAATATATTTACTAAAAACACTAATATAATATTCATTCCACACCTTTTTTGGACTAATACATACATAACTTAAAACATTTAGCAACTAACGCCATACTGTGAAAAAATGTGTGCGCATGCGCGCAGAATAATAAAAATTTACTCCCAATCGCTCCTAAAGAAGTATAACTTCAAAAAAATCCATGAGTTAAATAAATTCCTGTAACTGGCTGTATTCCGTAAATAACAGAAATAGTTAATTTCCTTTGTAAAAGGTATATTTATAAGAAATCCCTCAAACAAGCTACATCGCAGAACGTTTTCGAAATAATAATTCCATCATCAGTGCGTATTACAGGTTAAAGTACATATGAGAGCCACCAAGATATTTGGGTAAGAACCCTTTAAATAAAGTATTTAAATTTTCGTTATTACCATTTAACGTCCGTTATGTGATTTTCTATCATCTGGACATTTCAATCCGCGTGGAGAGAGTTCTGTGGTACCTGAAGTTAAATCTAGGAGTATTTTAAACATCACATATTTTTAACAACATAATGTAAACTATTTAAAAACTTTATAACATTTAAAGGAGTTTAACTAGATATCTTGGTAGCTCAGGCATATAGTTTAAATTTAATTAGCACTTATGATGAAATTATTATTCCGAAAACGTTCTGTGATGTAGCCCTGCTTATTAATTTTAATAAACATACCTTTAATAAAGGAACTTAACTATTTTTTAATTCTTTATTGTATTATAACAACATTTATATTCTTGTGTTTACCTATTATTATATTTCTAATATCACGTTTGGCATTGAACTAAATTCAAATTAAACACATGAAAACGAGTTTAATTTTAAATTCTGAAATTTCTGTGGATCTTTATGCCACACATTGTATGTAGTAACATATTGTATATAATCATATGAGTGAAGCAGACGAAATGAAATATTCAATTTATTAAAACTTCATATCAGTGGCTAGGCTACCTGCACTAACGTTAAGCCTTTAATCCATTAAATATACTTTTAAGCAAATATTTTTTAAAGAAGATTGGATGAGCACGGACTATCTGATTAAACATTTATAATACAAAGTTTTATCCTATCTCTAAAATCACATACTGCATAAAATTTACAATCATTTAACAGGAAAGTATAAAAATGCTCCAAGCCTGTTATTATCGGATGAATAGGCCATCTACTATTATTGAATTCTGTGTCTGCCATATAATGTACATTAAACATTCTCTTTGTTATGTAGAGAGTTATATAAATAATTAAACAAGTTTCACTACTCCACAGAGAGCAGTGAAAAAAAAGTTAAGAGAAGAATATTAAATGAAGAAATTACCAGTAAAGAGATACAACCTTTTAGAGCTTAGAATAAAAAAGCGTGAGAGAATTATGTATATAGAAATTTTCTTTTTCTTTAAGGATCGCCTCCTAAGCAGGTTGGCTATCATTACGTCTATCATCACCTTTGATACTGGTGCTCGAACCATCTTCACAGTTACAATTATACCATTGTCACAAATTGTTTAGCCAGAATATACGTACTCGACCTATGCTTCTTCTTTCCATATCTTTTCCTGTATAATGATCCAGAGCAACGCATATCTCACCTCTCATGACATGACCCATATACTGCAATTTTCTTATTTTGTATTTAATATCTCCTTTTCCTTGTCCATTATGTTTAAAACGTTTTTGTTCGTAATATTAACGACCCAATTTTTATTATTAAAATTTTTCTATAAGCCCATATCTAACACGCTTCTCTTCTGTCACTTGTATCTTTTCTTCGTGTCCTAACCTCTATTCCTTGTAGATAATGATGAATGTTTATGTGGAGAGCTAGCTGATCTACAACATATGCTGTTAGAATGTCCTTTGCATTATATTGAAATATCAAATTTCTATACCAATCTAGTTCAAGTTAATGTCATGTTAATTGTTTAAAATTAAAGATTAAAAAAAAAGAAAAAAAAATTATGAGAAAATAATAATAAAATAAAATAAAAAGTTACTATGAAGATCTAAACCTCCGAGAGGTTGAATCGGGTTTAGGTCTTAGCGTAGTTAAAAAATATATACAAAAAATACATAAAAACAAAATAAAACAAAAAAAACAAAATAAAAAAATATAATAAAAAATAAAATAAAAAAATTTTTAAAAAATATATTAAAAAAATAAAAAACAACAGAGTAAAAAAACTAAGTAGTAGTAATAGTTTTAAATTTAGATACTAAGCATGTATTTTATATACAGTCAAAACATATTGACTGGCCAGTTGGTTGCTTAAACCAGTGCCAATAAAACATAAACACACACACAAACCTCTATTCCATATAATAACACAGAAACTACATAACTCCTCAGTATTCGTACTTTGAATTGCAGACTCAGATCATTGTTTCAATGAATTTTTCTTATATTATTGAGTGTTGGTAGGTCTTTTCCTGTAGGTGATTTGATATCCTGTGTATAGTCGTTGTTTTCTGTTACGATTGTTCCCAATTATGTATACCCATCCCCATTTTGAACGAGTTCGTTCATAATCCAAAGATATACAGTGCGGCAGAGTCAAATGAAAGAAATTCATTTTTTCGTGAATGAGTGATTTTGAAAATAATTTCTGAAACAGATCGATTTTTATTTTTAAATTACGATTTTTTGGCATATATATCATACTAGTGACGTCATCCATCTAGGCGTGATGACGTAATCTATGACTTTTTAAATAAGAATATGGCTCATGTGCTAGCTCATTTCTCATACAATTCTCTAGTCAGTAATATAACCTTTAACATATTTTATGTATACAGGATGTTAAAAAAAACTTTTAATTAAATTGATTGACACAAAAAGAAGAATATATGGTATTTATTAATTCAAAATACATTTTGATGCCGGTAGTAAACAGAAAAAATGTTTATTTTGCGAATAAACATTGCCTTTCGCTTAAATTCAATGTTTAAGCTACCACTCACCTGCCTTTTGGTAGTTTTAATATTTAATTAAGGCGAAAATCAAAGTTTATTCGTCAAATAAACATTTGTTTTCTGTTTTCTGACAGCAGTAAAATGTATTTTCAATTTAATAAAGATAAAATCATCTATCTAAACGTAGATACATTCTTCTTTGTGTGTCAATTAATTTAATTCAAAAAAAATTTTTTGGATACCGTGTAGATATAAATAATTATGTTAATGTCTGATTATCTCTAAGAACAAACAGCAATTTGGACGAATCAGTGCGAATGGTCAACAAATAGAAAGAGTAAACACATATACCTACCTTGGTACGAACGTCAATGAAAATTGGGGCCATTCTATAGAAATCAAATATAGGATAGAGAAAGCCACATCTGCATTTCAAAAAATGGCAAAGTTGTTAAAATGTCACGATTTGTCGATACCAATTAAAAGTCAGATTACTACGATGTTATATCTTTCCTATACTGTTGTACGGAGTTGAGTCGTGGACTCTCACATACGCTACCTGCAAGAAAATTAAGGCTTTTGAAATGTGGCTTTATCGTCGAATCCTGAAGATATCTTATAACAACCACATTACTAATGAGGGTGTTTTGTTGAGAATGCAAAAAGAAAAAGAGCTGTTAATCAAAATAAAAACAGCCAAAATCGAATACCTCGGTCACATCATGAGGAACAGTGAAAGATATGTACTGCTGCAACTGGTCTTACAGGGAAAAGTAGAAGGAAAGCGAGGACCAGGAAGGCGAAGGATTTCGTGGTTAAAAAATCTACGTACGTGGTTCAACGCAACCACCACAAATCTTTTCAGAGCAGCAGTGTGCAAATACACATTGCCATGATGGTCGCCAACATCCGAAGAAGGATAGGCACTGCAAGAAGAAGAAGATGTTAATGTCGATATTACTGAATAGAGAATTTAATAACCTTTTTAAAATGAGCTAGCACACGATCCCTATTCACCTGGATTACGTTATCACGCCCAGATGGATGACGTCATTAGTATGATTGGTGTGCTAAAAAATCGTAATTTAAAAATAAACATCGATCCCTCGTTCACGAAGTAATGAATTTGTTTCATTTGGCTTTGCCGCACTATATATCTTGTAGTAAATATACTTGTAATTTAGTACGTTATGTATATTATGTTCATTTGTTTTATTACTTTTTGTATCTTGGGTAAAACATAATGTGCACAAATTAGTACGTAACTCGGTAGATATGCAAATACTGAGTCTGTAACGAAACCAATTTAGATATGTGAGCTTAACAACTCGTATACATATACTAGCATGCATAATACTGTAATAAATATTCATCTTAACTATGATGCCAGGTAATACCCAAGATGTTTTAAATATCTGCTATATGTAAATAGGTAAACTACTAAACTACATATGTACTATTTTTCTTATTCATACTAAGCTGTATGGAGTTTAAATATCTCGGCATCACACTATCTAATTACAGAAAGCTCGAAACAAAAGTGGGAGATCAAAAGAAGAGAGCAAACAGTGCCGCAGGTTACCTAAATGACACAATATGGAGAAATAAAAATATCGGAAAAAAAGTAAAAGACAGTATTTACAAAACAGTCATCAGACCAATAATGACATACTCGGCAGAAACACGACCTGATACAGAAAGGACAAAAATAATGCTAGAAACAGCGAGTATAAAAAAGTGACATATTTATTGTATAACGGCAAGAAGACAAAGATAAATTGAATTGAAACATAAATAACAAGTAGAGTAAGAATAAAGGAATAAGACAGGGGTGTATTCTGTCTCCTCTTTTGTTTAATTTTTATAGCGAATTCATATTTAAAGAAGCTCTGTCGGACGTTAGTTGTGGTGTAATGTTCAACGGAAATACAATCAATAATGTGAGATACGCTGACGACACAGTGATATTAGCAGACAATCTTGCAGATCTGCAACGACTGATGGAACGCATTAACCACTACTACAACAGCTACGGACTTACATTAAACCTCAGAAAAACTAAATGGATGGTAATAACAAAAGATCCACACGCCAGGAATGATTTGGTTGTCAATAACACCGTTATAGAAAGGGTATCCTCCTATAAATACCATGGAGCTTGCCTGGATCATACAGGCGATCAAACAAAAGAAATAAGAGCAAGAATAGAAATAGCTAGATCAGCATTTAAAAAGATGAAAGTATTTCTCTGTAGTCGTGACATAAATCTTGATCTGAGAGTGCGTATGCTGCGGTGTTATATCTTCTCTACTTTATTATATGGAGTTGAGTCATGGACCATGAAGATGGGCAGCATTAAAAACATTTAAGCTTTTGAGATGTGGTGTTACCGTAGAATGCTACGTGTATCTTGGGTGGACCACGCGACGAATGCCGAAATTTTATGTCGGATCGAAAAAGGATGTGAAGTTGTACTTAGTGTTAAAAGAAGAAAGCTTGAATACTTTGGCCATGTTATGAGAGGTGACAAATACTCCCTGCTGAGACTGATCATCCAGGGTAAAATCAGGGGTAAGAGAAATATCTGTAGGCGCAGAATATCTTGGTTAAGAAATCTGAGGAAATGCTTCGGCTGCAGTTTCATCGACCTATTTAGGGCGGCCGCCAGTAAAATAAGAATAGCTGTGATGATTTCCAACCTCCGATAGGAGACGGACTTTAAGAATAAATAACAATATTTTTCAAAAATTAATAACCATTTTCAATTTCGTTGCAAAACGAAAATACAGCCGCATCATATTCTAGTCCAATCAGAGAGTGCAGCAAGCACCTCTAGCGGTTTCGAAACTTATTAGTCTCTCATCAGGAGGCACATATGCTGCTCTCTCTGATCCAACCAGAACAAACCCCGGCGTGCAATCACAAATTGCAACGAACGAAATGGCATAGATGCCCTAGCGGCAGCTGCTAGCAAAAGACTAAGTTTTTAGTCTGGTGGGATGTAGAGTAACATTACGTTGTTTTATATGCCATTAGATTGAAAACTTAGACTTTTGATAGCAGTTGCCGCTAGGGCATCTATGCCATTTTGTTCGTTGCAATTTGTGATTGCACGCCGCGGTTTGTTTTGGTTGGATCAGAGAGAGCAGCATATGTGCCTCCTGATGAGAGACTAATAAGCTTCGAAACCGGTAGAGGTGCTTGCTGCACTCTCTGATTGGACTAGAATATGATGCGGCTGTATTTTCGTTTTGCAACGAAATTGAAAATGGTTATTCATTTTTTATTTATATTTTTACTCTGATTGGAGTACCAAGGGAACCATTATAGTTGGAACTTTACCGCGCTGAGCAGATGGGATGTGAATTATAAATTGTAAAATTC
This sequence comes from Diabrotica virgifera virgifera, assembly GCF_917563875.1. NCBI lineage: Eukaryota > Metazoa > Arthropoda > Insecta > Coleoptera > Chrysomelidae > Diabrotica > Diabrotica virgifera. Next base: position 4,319,215 of record NC_065449.1, on the reverse strand, counting down.
CCTCATCTTCCTTAGTCTCAGCATCCGTATGGCTTGCAAATTGTAGAAGCCTCGGAGGTGTAACCAGAGAAGGTTCCCATTGTTTTCAGTCTGGTGGGATGTAGAGTAACATTACGTTGTTTTATATGCCATTAGAGTGAAAACTTAGTCTTCTAACAATATTTTTGTTATTTATTGGTCATTAATAGAATGATTATGATGTAGAAGGTGCAGTGCATATGGTTTGTTCAACAGTAAATGGTTGAATTCAATTAGTGCGGTCGTAAATATTATTAAATTTATCTGACCTGGCCCATTGTTAAGACCCACCCCGAGCGATAAGCCACCGAGGTAGACAGAGTTGGTCTTTTGCAATTAACACTGACTAGACGGTACTCCCATAATAAAGCCTGAAATAAATTGTACCTGAAACCGGGCCTTTTATACTATTATCGGTTAATCCAGGATGTTTATAGTGGTAACTAATTGAACTCAACAATTTACTGTTAAACATACCATACATAGAATCTGTTTTTCTATTATTGAAAGCCCTTTTGTGTTCTGCTATACGTTTGTTAAAAGTTCTACCTGTTTGACCGATGTAAGTTTTTGGGCAGTTACTACATGTAAGTGTGTACACCACAGTGTAAGTGTTGTTTCTTTTGCTTTTGTTGTTATTATTATATTTACTTAAGTTGTTGTTTGTCCTGAAAGCTGGTGTTATTCCTGTATTTTTATCTATTTGGCCATATTAGTTGATATTTATCCCGTATATATAGTCGAAGAGAAGAGACTGGCTTTTTTCTCTGGTCGTGTACAGATTAAATCTAATTTCTCTAATTTCTTTCTTTAATCTTTGTCTAATTTCTTTCTAAAAACGAAAGGCACCCTACCGAAACTGCTGTAGTGATAATAAATTATACTAAATGTTGTGGGAGTGTTGAAACCAAAAGTTTTCAGTGCTTGATCGTTATATAAAACTAGTTAGATCTGAAATTAAAATTGGTCTATTTATGATCCATAAATATAAAATTAAGGTTAAAGAATACGTTTAAAAATAATTTATTGATTTAAGTCTGAAAATAAATATTGTATTACCTAATATCCTGTTTCATCACTAACTAAGCTTACAATAAAAGTTCAATAAACTTCCTTTTGAAGGAAACAAAACTTAATTCAGTGCCGTTGCTATAGAAACATTACCCAAACAAACCAATTCGCCATACATTAACTTGATTTTCCCTGCAAAAAAAGACAAAACCTGAACATACCTTTCGTTTTTTAATATTTTGTTTCTCGAATTTGCTGGGACACCCCAAAAATCTGGTCATACCAAAATCATGCTAATTGTTTTACACACAAAACTTACACACACGATAGCCGTTACCATATTGTAGTAAATTTCTATTGATTTTTAAATAACTAACTATACTATACTCAGGTAATTTAAAACAGTATTAGAAAAGTAATCCCATCAAGACGAAACTGAAATTATTATTTTTTGTATTGATGACGGACACTCAATAACAAACGAAACACCGTTAGATTAAGGTTAACTAATATCACTATCGTTTAGCCGAGATATCGGCGAAATATAAAGATTTTTCGGAAAATCTATCCAGATTTTGGTCTACGAAGAGTTCGGTGCGAGCGTCTGCAATACACTGAAACGCTGAAACGTCTGAAATAAGGGAAGTTGACGCATTTGGCTACACCCCTTTTCAGGTTGCGTGAAAATCGTGAAAATGAACACCACGGACTTACAGTTCACCCTTGTATTCTCTCTATGCGAACTTTTACTACGACTGACTAAAAATATGTACTGGAGATGTGTTTAAAATTTATAGGGAACGTAGAAATGAAATTAGAAGAAAAAATCGGATAAAATACTTTTATTTTTAGAGTTTTGATAAGTACTCCTTTAGGTATAATCCAATTATTTATACAAAACAATAAATAAGCAATATTTACAAATCAAATTTGGCAATGTTGCATAAAGTATTTTAAGAATTGGATCCTGAATATGAATATGAAATTTTTGGATTAAATAAATACACTTCTCCAAAAAATTATCTCACAACCTTAAAAATTGGTAATTTTTATTGTATCGAATTTTTTAAATTTGTTGTCCGATTTTAGTGATTTTTTTTAACATGGTTTAACATTAACATTCTTTAACAATGTCGCTGTAATAATATTATTGCTAGCCAGGTAAATTGTCAGTGTATACCAGGTGTGCCAGTCACTGTGTTTTTTCCAATCAAAAATACTGAAATTAAAACCCAACTACATGTAGCCTGATGCTTTCTTAACATTCTGTTTTTTGATTCATTCGTTTATGATTAGAATAGAGTAGAATATAGAATAGAATATTCTTTTTTTTTTATTTGCCAACTCGCATCAGCCTGTATGGCTACTAGCGAAAATGATAGTTTTATTAACAATAATAATATCTATAGAATATTTCAATTAAATTTTATATAAACAGTTTATTGCTTTGAAGTATTGAAGGATCACTTTGGAACCGCACTTTGAGAATAGTATTTTCAAATCATCCGGAATTCCGAATTGAACTCTTTCCGCACTGTGTAACGGGTACTCCACTAGAAGGTGTTTTATTGTCAGAAAGGTCTCACAAGCAAAACACTCCTGTTGAGGATCTCGTATCATCAGATGTCCATGCGTGAGGCGGTTATGGCTATGACCAAGCCGCAATCGCGAGATGATCACTTGGGAAGAACGATTTGCGGAATTATCAGACCATCGTTGATATGTTGGTTTTAATTCAAATAACTGCTTCTGTTTTTCGTGCCATCTGCTATTCCATATATCAACTATTTTGGTTGATATTTAGAATATCAAAGGTTTGATATTTAGAAATAATTATATGACGATTGGTTTCTTTCTTATTTTCTGACACTAGATCCATTATTAAATGAGGAGAAGATATAAGCCAAGGAGGGGGAGTTGGTATTTTGCTAGGATAGATTTCGGGAACTTTAAGGTGTAGTTCATTGATGATTCGTCTGCATTTTTCTTGAAAGGGAATGTGAGTTTTTGTATGCTGAGTACTTGAAGAGCAAATGGTTTAGCGACATTGTAAAGAGTACCGCTTCACTGCATATGAGAGTATTAATTCCTGTCTTCTTAAATATAAAGGAAGTTCACCGAGTTCGGCCTGAAGACTTATAATAGGAGTTGCTTTAAATGCACCACATATTATTCTAAGAGGGTTGTTTTGAACGATATCTAAAACTTTTAGAGTTGTTTTTGAAGCAGATGAGCAAGCTTGGCATCCATAATCAATATTGGAACGGATCAAATTTTTATATAATCTGAGTAGAGTTCCACCGTCCGCTCCCCAGTTTGTGCCAGAAAGACATTTCAAGAGGTTTAGTATTTTTTGACATGCTGCTGAAATATATTTAATATGTTCTTTCCAGGTTAGAGCTTGATCAAATATTAGACCTAGATATTTAATTGTTTCTACATATTCAATTCTCTGACCTCCAAATTTTAAAGTAGGTATCTCCTTGGTCTGCTTTGGTCTCTTTTTCCTGGTTGGGTCAGAGAGAGCAGATATGTACCTCCTGATGAGAGACTAGTAAGTTTAGAAACCGGTAGAGGTGCTTGCTGCATTCTCTGATTGAACTAGAATATGATGAGGCTGTAGTTTCGTGTTGCTACGAAATTGAAAATGGTTCTTTATTTTTGACATATTTTTTAGTTTTTCGATCTGACGTTCATTTCGCGAAATATTCGTTTTTTTGTCAAACTTTGAGACTCGCCCATTTCCTTACGCCCCGCTCAAATCATCAGATTTTTGAAATTAACACTGTTTTGCATGTAAGTATTTAACTTACCTTATCTTAATCTGACGATTTCGAGTTTTTCTAAGGATAGATTATTTTTCGGGCCCACTTAACGAACTCCCCTGTAGCCAATATATGGTAGAGGTACATTTACAGGGGTACAAGGTTTCTCCCCATGCGATAATCTGACGCGCTCGAGTAACTGCAAAAATCCCCGATTGGGCTCACCTACCACTATTAATAATATCTCGTCCTCGTTCATTCGTTATGTATGAGAGTCTCCTCTTATCGGCCTTTGACGGTAATCTATAAATATTATATTATATGTACTAATTCATCGCTAAAGAGTTCTAAAAGCAACTGTTTTTTTATATAAAAACATACTAAAAATCTAAAAATTAAAGGAATAAGTAACGTAGAAAATGCAAAAAATCGCTGATATAACTTATTTAACATATAAAATGATATAAGTGTCAAAATTTTATAAATGTCATTAGTGTCAAAATTTGACACTAATAGTAGGATAGGTTGTAATTGGTCCAATCTTGCCTGATGTTGGACCAATTACAAACAAGCTTTACGGCGCGGGATATTTGAATTAATCCTCTTGGTTTAAAAACAGACTATGGAGATACAGAACGATCTTCACCAGAAGTATATTTTCAATACGAGCAACTTCTGCTCTGTTCGCTTATTCAGTTGCCAGGTTTCGCATCCATACAGTACCACGCTTTTCTTCTTCTTTGTCTTGTTCTTTTTGTGTAGACATTACTCTGTCTGTTTTTCAATGTGCCTCCAGTAAGTTGTCATTCCATCTTTTTCGTGGTCTTCCCACTGATCGTCTTCCTATTGGGGAACCGTCTGTCGCCTTTTAAAGATGCTATTATATAGTCGTGTTCTCTTTTCTTTTGATTTGGTTTTTGGATAAAGTAGTGAGTTTAAAGTTCCTAATACTTTCTTTCCTTTCATAATTATTTCCTGTATTTCTCCTACCAAAGTTCCAAGGTTCGACCGTATCATCCAAAAATCTACAGATTTTTAAATTTTTTCTCCATTAAACATCTTTGCAAAATATGATCTACCTGAGTATACAAATTAAAAGGGGAATATTCTAAAATTTTCATTTACACTTCTCTTTTGTTCTCATTTTTATTGTGCAAAACTTTTTTTTTTTGTTGAAATGGTAATGACTTGGAAACTATTTGAAAACTTATTGGTATACTGCATCTACCGAAAATTTAATTCAAGAGAAACTTCTTCAATTTTCTCAGACCTGATTTGCATCAAAATGCGCGTAGCGTGTATAGAGTTCGTTCCTATTTCCTCGACACCTTAAAAACAAGAGCTAACCTACTAGAGTTCTTGACCTTCTTCAATTCAGTACATCTACGACTATAGGATTACCCAGTTAAACGGTAAACTATATTTAAAAGTTTTAGACTTTTCAAATACGTTGTTATTGTTGAACCACCATACTTCAATCCAGTGTAATCACAATCAAACGTGACACAGCTACCCATCCGCCAGCTCCGGGTCGGAGATGGCAGCTACCGCTCACTGCGGTTACAGTCCCGTCAAAACGCCAAAACACCTTTTCAATCCAAAGTAACTTTGCCACGGTAGAGTTCCAACTCACTCCATTGCATAACTGCCGTTTGAGTTCCTTCCCAGTTCAGTACACCGAGTGGTACTGATTTCATGTCCTCGATATTCTCATCTTACGTACATTCTCGGTAACCATCACTCCTTAGTTCCACCCTTTGAGGTGGCACGTAGTGGGATTGCGCTGGTATGGAAACGGAGTTCGGTCCTCTGCTGACTAATTGTTGGACAGCACATCGCTACAAGTACTTCAAAGTTCACTTAATTCACTTAAGATGGATTGAAAGGAAACGTTCGTTCTGAACAATTGTTTTAATCCATTTGAATTTTAAATTAATTGTTTAATTAAATAATTATACCAATTATAACAGAAGTTTTTACTTCGATGTTAAAGTTTTTAAACGCTTTTATTTAGTTCAATGGTTTGCGTCAAATTTTTAGACGTTAATTTAACTGCCTTTTCTTCAATGGAAAAGAATGAAATTTTGCAGACATATGGATTCGCGGGAACAATATATGAATAGTCGGTCAAATTTTTTTTATGTTTATGAATTGTTTAAATAAAAAAAAACGATTTTAATGGAAAATGCTTAAATTCTCTTTTTTTTGCAATGTAGAAACTTAAAACTTTTACAGATTTTAACTAATTATATGAACTGTACATAATTTCAATTTTTACGTTATTTGTTTACGTTATGCTTCATATATAAACAATAAAGTTTCAAATTTATCCAGTTTCTGTCCGATTTCTATCCAGTTTTCAGCGAAAAAAAGTTATGGCACCGCAGAGGGACGAATGCTGCCCTTAGTATTGTCGTGGGCTTCGACTGTCCATAAAAACGTAAGGTTCGACTGTTGACTACGCTGCGCTGTCGTGAACTTGGGCCCGAAAGTGTTTGCGTAAGGACAGGCTTAAAAGCCTGCATTGAGCCTGCAAAGCTTACGTTTCATTGAGCCGAGTGCGATCATTAAGGTACGTATCCATACAAGGGTGAACCCCGCTCGGTGTAGCTGCTAAAATGGTTACAGCATGCGCTCCCTTAGGCCGCGTTCAGAGTGGACGAGCAAAGAGCAAAGAGCAACGAGCAAAGAGCAAAGAGCAAAAAGTGCACGTTCAGAGTGGACGAGCAAAGAGCAAAGAGCAAAGAAGTGCTAATAGCGGGTAGTTACGCTAGACGAGAGTTTAGTTCTTTTCCACTCGGCAGTATGGAAAGGAGCGATAGGATATTTGCTCTTTACTCTCACAGTAGTCCATGTAGTGAGACCGCTCCCGTCTGAAAAAATTTCCGATTCGGTCTCTTTGTGGATTCCTATTTAAAAATATTTTAAAATTTACTTTAAACAAATCTGAAGGGTGCCGGGCGGAATTTTTGGGCAGAAATTGTTTAAACAATTTTTTTAAACAAATACAAAAGATCACGTTTTTTGCTCTGGAACATATATTTTTAAGTTTTGTGGGTCATTCTAAACAACAAAGGTATCTTGTAAATGTTCTCAAAAATTGATAGTTTTCGAGTTATAGGCAATTTAAAATCTGAAACATGCGAAAATACGCATTTTCGAGGCCTTAAAACTCATATTTAAATTAGTATTTTTGAGGTTGCCAGATACTTAAATTGAAGTTTAAACATTGAGCTTCAACACTCTGAAGAGTGATCGCGTCTAACCTTAATATATACCGTTGTTTTTTAATTGTTAAATATGCGTGTTTATCAGATTTTTTTGCCGGTGCGGCGCGCTCTATTTCAAAAATCTCCTATTTTCCTCCGAAAATTATTTTTTCTAGATTTTTTGGGATTTTCTAAATAAAATAAGTTTCTTGACATTTTATCTCAAAAGTTAACAGTTTTAAAGTTATAAGCGATTTAAAATCCAAAATAGAGTTTTTTATTAACTTATAACTTTAAAACTATTAACTTTTGAAAAAAATGTCAGGAAACTTATTTTATTTAGAATATCCCAAAAAATCTAGAAAAAATAATTTTCGGACGAAATAGGAGATTTTTGAAATAGAGCGCGCCGCACCGTCAAAAAAATCTGATAAACACGCATATTTAACAATTAAAAAACAACGGTATAAATTAAGGTTAGACGCGATCACTCTTCAGAATCGAAGCTGAATGTTTAATCATCAATTTAAGTATCTGGTAATCTCAAAAATACTAATTGAAATATGAATTTTTAAGCCTCGAAAATGCGTATTTTCGCATTTTTCAGATTTTAAATCGCCTATAACTCGAACACTATTAATTTTTGGGAAAAATTACAAGATACCTTTTTTGTTTAGAATAACCCAAAAAACCTAAAAATATATGTTCCGGATCAAAAAACGTGATGTTTCGTATTTGCTTAAAAATAGTTATTTATGAAACAGTTCGTGAAGTGTGCTTTTTGCGAACGCACGCGATATTTAGAGCACGAGCGAGAGCGGCGAGTGTTATACATCGCGTAAGTTCGCAAATAGTACTTCATGCACAGTTTCATACAATATTTTATCTACTCTACCATAAACAAATAAAAAAACTGTAACTCTTCGTCACTGGAATTCATTTCTATTCTACAATTTTTAGAACTTTGACATTTAAAAATTCTAACTTCTTTCAAACCACAAAACTAAAAACTTTTGTCGTAATTTATTGCTCATTATGTCATCACCATGACAACGCCAAAGTTAAGGATATTTGATTATATGAAAATGTGTTAAAAACAGTGCGAAAAAGTAAGTCCCATTTAAAATACGTTGTTACTTCACGCTCACTTTAAACACTTCACGCACTGCTATCTATAATGACAGTTTTCACAAACTAAAAACTTACACATAACATAACATAGAGTAGATAAAATTGTTTAAACAATTTCTGCCCAAAAATTCCGCCCGGTGCTCTTCAGATTTGTTTAAAGGGAACATTTTTGAATAGGAATTGACAAAGAAACCGAATCAAAAATTTTTTCAGATGGGAGCGGTCTCACAACATGGACCAAAGAGTGCGAGCGGAGAAATCAAACTTGTTTGGTTTCGCCGCTTTGCTCTTTGCTAGCACTCTGTGTACCTCCATTTCTCCACTTTGCTCTTTGCTCTTTGCTCGTCCACTCTGAACGCGGCCTTACATATAAACCGCAAACCGGTTGAAACGAAGAGTGTACGCGCCAAGCGGCGATCACCGACGTATCCACTAAGTGGAGCTAATACACCGAGCGAGGTTTACCCTTGTATGGATACGTACCTTTAGACGGCTTGCGCATCGAAGAACTGCATTGCGAGAAATTAACAGCGTCTACACCGTGCAATAGTAAAGTATTACAAGAGATGGAAATACTGCGAAAACTGTAATAGTCGTAAATAATGATTTTGATTTAAGAAATGTATGAAGAAATTACAGAAAATGTACAATGTATGTATCAAAAGTTAAAATAAATGCAAAAAGGTATCTGTCGTATACCCACATCCTTTTTTTAAACATGACGATATATTTTAATGTTTGAAAAGTGTAAGACTAAAAAGTAAAAAATAAAACAATATGAAAAAAATTTTTTTAAGAAACGCTTTTATTTAGTTATGAGTGACTAAAAGTTAAAATATAAAAAAATTAACTAAAAAGCAAAAAATAAAAAAAATCAAACTCGACGCATTATTCGAAAAAAACGTCCGTTAAAAAAATGAAAAAATCTAACACATTTTCGTTAAAGAAAAGCGTGGGGCGCGTTTTCATCGAATAAACGGACGGTTTTCGCCCCACGCTTTTCTTTAACGAATTTGTTAGATTTTTTCATTTTTTTTACGAACGTTTTTTTCGAATAATCCGTCGAGTTTTATTTTTTTTATTTTTTGCTTTTTAGTTAATTTTTTTATATTTTAACTTTTAGTCACTCATAAATAAATAAAAGCGTTCCTTAAAAATTTTTTTTTCATATTGTTTTTTTTTTATTTTTATTTGACAAACTTTTTTTGTAATGTTAATGACTTGGAAACTATTTTAAAACTTATTGGTGTACTGCATCCACCGAAAATTTAATTCAAGAGAAACTTCTTCAATTTTCTCAGATCTGATTTACATCAAAATGCACGTAGCGTGTATGGAGTTCGTTCCTATTTCCTCGACACCTTAAAAAACAAGAGCCAATGTTTTGGCCTACTTCAATTCAGTACATTTACGATTGTAGGATTACCCAATTAAACGGTGAACTCTATTTAAAAGTTTTAGAGTTTTCAAATACGTTGTTATTGTTGCATGTATACAAAGGGCACGTATCACGAATAAATGAGTCGTGTGGAGAATATAAAATGTGTTATTTAGAGTTGGTACTTAAATTTCTCATAAATGAACTTCTATTTTAATTCGACTTATAAAAAACTGGAGACATTATTTTAATTTACTTTTATGTAAGTAATCTACGACTATACAGGGTGAGGCAGATAACTGGCCTATTAGAAATATATCGAGAACTAAAGGCAACAGAATCATGAAAATTGGAATACAGTGGTTTTGAAGGATGATCCATTAAACGAAGATATTTTCATCTCTTTGCAACTTCCGGTTCTACCGGAAGTTGCTTATAACTTTTTTTAATGGGATACCCTGTATATTTTTACATTCTTGGATTGTCTTCAATGTCTTCTTTCTTAAAATATGAGGATTTGTAATGTTATACAGGGTATTTTAAAAGATAATTCCTTTTTTTAATAATTTCGTAGGAATATTCACACCCTGTAGAATTGTAGTAGTTTGACAACTAAAACTCTACTTACGTTCAAATGATTTTTAATATAGTCTACTATTGTTAAGAATCATTAGGTCATTGTTGGTCGAAACTCGGAATGAGTATTTTCTGAGTTTTCTTAAATGGAACACCCTGTATTTTAGTATTGTAATGAAATGATATTTTATGGTACGTTTTTATTTCTTAAGCATTCCCTATACCTAACTGCTCTAATCTGTGCTTAATTGTTAGTCGCACCAATAATCTTAACTACTTAGGTATTTTGATAGCTAAACCATTATTGGTAATTTTAAGGATCAGTCTGGATTAATATGTATTTATTTCTGAAAAATTCTTTGTGATCGAATATTTTCACGGCCAATCTAATAAAATTTTACGTATTTTTTGTTGCAATTAATGTTTAGCTTGAATCACCAATAACTCACAAATTAAAGCAGTTAGGTATAGGGAATACTTATAAAATAAAAAAGAACTATGAAATATCATTTCATTACAATACTAAAATACAGGGTGTTCTCTTTAAGAAAACTCAGAAAATATTCATTCCGAATTTCGACCAACGTCGATTTATACTAAAATTTCAAAATTAGCTATACTAATGATTCTTAACAATAATAGACTATATTAGAAATCACTTGAACGTAAGCAGAGTTTTTAATGTCAAACTATTACAATTCTACAGGCTGTGAATATCGCTACGAAATTAATAAAAAAATGTAAATGGGTCATTCCATTTCAAATCACTCAATTTTGGAGCAAAAAAAATTTTGGACCTCCGATTGGTCTGAAAATTGGTATATAGCTTCTGCGGGACGTACAAATAAGATATTTAAGGTCAAAAAATCTTCTTCTTCTTTTTTTCTCAAAATGTTATTTTATGCGATTTTACAGTGATTTGGTGTTTATTTATACAAGTTTGCATTTTCTATCGTAAAGTGTCAATGAAAAACATAATATTTTAATAGAAAGGACTCAAAAATGTCATTATATGGCATTATAACAAGTTACTTTGATTCAAAACAAGCTTTTGATCAAATTTTATAGTGTAGAAAACGTTAAAATACCGTTTTTTTACATTTTTCTCCATTCCCAAAATACATCACAATGGATTTGGCTGAAAATTTGCCCACAGATAGACAAAACATAGGACTTTAAGTGGTGAGAAGGATTTGAATTATATTACAATACCAAAAAAGTTACATGCAATATTATAGTCAAAAATATAGGCGTTTACTGTAAGTAAAATTAACTCGAAAATATCGACCTCACGACAAAAATTGTTAAAAAGAAATTGTAATGATTGTAAATACGATTTATTTGGAACAATTTCAGTTCCTACCATTTTTGTCGAAAAGTTAAAAATGGCGGAGATATTGAGCCAAACAGGTTCTCCTTTAAAATCAAGATGGCGGCTAACGTAACGGAGGAATTCATTCGTGATTTTAAATTTAGGCTACTATTGACTCCCTTAAAGATCAGAAAAATAAAATTTTGGGCAGCTCGGCATTCAAGGTCAAATGCTATCCCGACTGGACTAATATATACTTTTGAGTCTGATATTACTGCATGTAACTTTTTTGGTATTGTAATATAATTCAAATCCTTCTAACCACTTAAAGTTTCTATCTTTTGGATATCTGTGGGCAAATTTTCAGCCAAATCGATGATGATGTATTTTGGGAGTGGAGGAAAATGTAAAAAAAAACGGTTCTCCGTTTGAATATTTTAACGTTTTTACACTATAAAATTTGATCAAAAACTTGTTTTGATTCAAAATAACTTGTTATAATGCCATATAATGACATTTTTGAGTCCTTTCTATTAAAATATTATGTTTTTCATTGACACTTTACCACAGAAAATGCAAATTTGTTTAAATAAACACCAAATCACTGTAAAATCGCATAAAATCACATTTTGAGAAAAAAAGAAGAAGAAGATTTTTTGACCTTAAATATCTTATTTTTACGTCCCGCAGAAGCTATATACCAATTTTCAGACAAATCGGAGATCCAAAATTTTTTGCCTGAGTGATTTGACATGGAATGTACCAAATATATTTTAAAATACCCTGTATAGTATTACAAAATCTCATATTTTAAGAAAGAAGATATTGAGGACAATCCAAAAATGTAAAAATATAGAGGGTGTCCCATTTAAAAACACGAAGTTATAAGCAACTTCCGGTATAACCGGAAGCTGCAAAGAGATGAAAATATTTTCCTTTAATAGATCATCCCTCAAAACCCCTTTACTCCAATTTTCATGATTCTGTTGCCTTTATTTCTCGAGATATTTCTAATAGGCCAGTTATCTGCCTCACCATATATAGGGTGGAAAGCACTTATGGAATAAAATTATTTCTTTCCTTGTTTCAAGAAATTATAAAAAAATTCTGATACCGGTCGATTTTTAAATAAAAATGTGCACTTTTTAAACATAAATCTAAATGTACAGGGTGATCGTTGCAAGTCTAGCAGAGTCCATAAGCTTCATTTTTATTGGAACACCCTGTATATTCTTATATTTTTAAAAGCTACTTAACAACCTGATTTCAACAAACTATATCAAGTAGGGTGTATTATGAATAATACAGGGTGAAATTTTGAAATTAAAAAGTATGGAAACCACTTATGGAATAAAATTGTTTGCGTCTTTATTTTAAAAAAAATATAAGAAATACTGTGATACGTCAATTTTTAAATTTCAATGGGCTTTTTACAAACATAAATTAAAATATATATATTGTGATTCACACAAGTACAGCATAGTATAAATATGATCTTTAGCTTTAATGGATCACCCTGTATTTTTTATATTTTTGGAATGTGCTAAACAAGTTCAAATCAAAATAGTGTATACCTATTATGTAGGACCTATTATGAATAATACAAGGTGAAATTTTAAAATTATATATAATTTTCATCGAGAAATTAAATACCTACATAAAAGTTTGAAATTAATAATTTATCATGCTTTAAATAGCGGTACTATTTTTTAAATTAGCTAAATAAAGGCATACATTTTCTTAACTAAGTATTAAATCTATTGGGTTTTATATTTAATGTCCTGACAAAATTTATAAATAATTTCAAAATTTCACCTTGTATTATTCATAATGGACCCTTTTTGATAAGAGGTTGTTTATCAGATTCTAAAAATATAAAAATATACAGTGTGATCCATTAAAACTAAAGATCATGGACTATGCTGTACTTGCGTGAATCACCCTGTATATTTAAATTTATGTTTGTAAAGTTTCACATTTGTATTTAAAAGTTAGCGAGTCCCAGTATTTTTTATAATTTTTTAAAATAAGGAATCAAACATTTTTTTCCATAAGTGGTTTCCTTACTATTTAATTTCATAATTAGTGGAGTCACTGAAGGTTTTCACCTCCGATTTCGTTGAACCTTCATCGATTTTCATGGAAATTGGTGAGTAGTTAGAAGATACTTCAAGGAACAAAGGTGACATGCCAACTTGCGCTTTTACCCTGGGAGTGGATGCCACCCCTTCTCGGGGTAAAATTTTTTTTAATAAAAAAAATACCAGAAATCGATAGATACTTCTAAGCAAAATGTGTTATATAAAGTTATTAACATAAATCAATACTTTTTGAGTTATTAAATATCAAAAATTTTATTTTTTCTTAAAAAATGCATGTTTTAAAGCTGTTTTTCACGTATTACTCAAAAACTATAAGCTTTTGTAAAAAATATATTAATACCAAATTAAAGATAATAAAAAATTTAATACACTCCCCACTTGAAGAACTAAACTAACGTTATTTCAAAGTGAGTTATGGGTAATTGAATGTATATTTTTTTCGACGAGTACTCAAATCTAAGTAATTGATGGATTCGACCGTTACTTGATGGAAGTTCATGTTATCTCACAATAAAACACTGAAAAACGTTTGTTTTCTATACTTCCACAAAATTTATTACAACTATGTTATTACTACAGCTGTTTCGGCAAAGTGCCTTTCTCAAGTGTAAAATATATCACTTGAGAAAGGCACTTTGCCGAAACAGCTGTAGTAATAACATAGTTGTAATAAATTTTGTGGAAGTATAGAAAACAAACGTTTTTCAGTGTTTTATTGTGAGATCAAATCTAAGTATTCAAGCTTACGTAACGGGAAAACGATGAATTTTATAGAATATACTTGTTAAGCACTTGTCAAAGTACTTCGGAGTACTTATCAAATGAGCACCAGTAGAAGTTAATAGCATCAAAATTAAGCAAGTTATGATGAAAATAAGAGAACCCTTTCGATTTTTTTTGAAAAAAGTGAAAAATAAAACATACGCCATTTCCAAAAAATTAAAATTTGTAGTAATCCTCACAAAAATTTTTTTAAGTTAACATAGTTAATGATTTCAACAATTTTCACCGGTTTAAAATGCATATTTTTGAAAAAAAGATACACTGTAAAAAATCAGAATTTTTAAAATATCGTACTTTTTATTTTCTTTTGATAATAACTCCAAAAATACTCAATATACGTAAAAAATTATATATAACTAAATTTTAGTTTCTTCTGTTCCAAATACTTTTCCGATTTTAGTATTTCCGTAGAATAAAAAATAACCGAGATAGAAACGTTTAAACTTTCAATTTTGTTGCGAGAACCATGTAACCGGGGCAATTTAACCTTTTATTGTTAAAAAAGTGGAAGATTGAAAAGACTAATTTTAACATTTTTTAATAGCTCTTGGAATCATCTTTTACTTAGTTTTTAGGTGAACCTGATATCTTAAAAATTAACGGAGTTATTAACAAAAAAACAATAACATTTTTTGGAAAAAATTTTAAAAGCTACATTTTGAAACATTTTTGGTACATAAATTTTAATGCTATCAACTTGTTCGAGGGCTTATTTGATAGATATTTCTATGAACTTTGACAAATATTTAATTAGTTTATATTATAAAATGCATCATTATACCGGCATTTAAGCTTGAATACTTAGATTTGGGTACTCGACGAAAGAAATATACATTCAATTACCTATAACTTACTTCTAGTTAACATAGAAAGGTTTTTATAGCAAGGAGTTTATTTGATTTTTTATTAGCCTCGATTTTGATAATCTGAATATTTTTACAAAAACTTATAATTTTTGAGTTATTTCTGAAAAATCGGTTAAAAACATGCATTTTTCTCACGAAAAATTAAAATCTTTCATTTTTAATAACTCAAAAAGTTTTGATTTATTTTAATAACTTTATATAACAAATTTTGCTTATAATTTGTCCCTCTATCGAATTGTGGGGTTATTTTTAATAAAATAATTTTCACCTCCGAGGAGGGGTGGCATCCACCCCCAGGGTAAAAGCGCAAGTTGACACCATGTCACCTTTGTTCCTTGAGATATCCTCTAACCACTTACCAATTTTCATGCAAATCGATGGAGGTTCAACGAAATCGGAGGTAATAGCTCATATCTACCTTCAGTGACTGCACTAAATATAGTTCATTTGAAATTAGGTTGCTAAGCAGCTTTTCAAAATATAAGAATATATGGGGTGTTCCATTAAAAATAAAGAATATGGACTCTGATAGACTTGCAAGGATCACCCTGTATATTTAAATTTATGTTTAAAAAGTGAAAATTTTTATTTAAAAATCGACAGGTCTCAGCGTTTTTCATAATTTTTTGAAACAAGGACAGAAATAATTTTATTCCGTAAGTGCCTTCCACACTGTATAAACTGATTTATTAGTCCATTTACTCACGGTATTTGATCCGACTTTTAAAGAACCGCTTATATTGACAAGAAATTGAACCAGAACGATGGTCCAGAAACCACTAAAAAAATCTAGTATTTAACTTAATCAGTTTAAAATATTTGTTTGCGTTGAGTAGATGTACTTACTTTACCTGAAAACTAAAAGTATCGAAAGTAACGAGTATAAAGTACTGGGAATTTATAGTTAAAGTAACGAATCGTTACAAATATTGAAAAGTAACGAAAATTTACATCATTGACAGGTTTATACAGTAAGCTGGAATAAGTGTTACCGCCCCCCCTTATTAACTTATTTATTCTTAGGACATAAGCAAAACCCTCGGAGAGGTCGATTTTTAAAATAATCATAGTATACCGGGTGTCCACTTATATTTTCCCCCATTTTAACTGCCTATAACTTCTAAACGGCTCAAGATAGAAATGTGCTGTTTTCGCTGAAATGTTTTATTTTAGTAAAAGTTTTGTCTGAACAGATTGAGTTTTTTATATCGCTTTCAATTACGAAAAAAAAATGGCGGATTTTTGAAAAAAACGTTGTTGACTTTTTTTAATGGAACAATCAGTATATTTTTTTGGAAATTGAAAGAACAGTCATTCACCTATCCAACGATATAAAGTGTTTTAAAATTGGTTGTCAAAGAACTGAGTAATTAATTTTTAAAATGAGAGGTGCAACGTGGATATCACACAACTAAATAACATAACTCAGCAAATTGATATTATGTTGTGTGATTTCCACATTGCATCTCAAATTTTAAAAATTAATTGCTCAGTCATTTGACAACCGATTTTAAAAAACTTTATATCGCTGGATAGATAAATGACCGTTCTTTCAATTTACAAAAAAATATACTGGGTGTTTCATTAAAAAAAGTCGGCAGCGTTTTTTTTTCAAAAATCTGCCATTTTTTTTAAAGCGATATAAAAAATTCAATCCATTCAAACAAAACTTTTACTAAAATAAAACATTTCAGCAAAACCCGCATATTTCTATCTCGAGTCGTTAAGAAATTATAGGCAATTAAAATGGGGGAAAATAAGTGGACACCCGGTATTATAGCATCAATGTTTCGGACTTTACGCGATCCCTTTTCAGGCGATAGGCATAACTTTGATTTTTTATAAATGGGAAAGTACATCATGCGACACCGCATTTCAAAGCTTTTGAAATACTGAATACAAAAATGTATAATACTTACTGTATATCGCCGAATGATTTTTGTTTTAAAAACCGTCCGTATAGAGGAGGTGTCTAGCGAAGAGAGGTGTCCGTTAAGAGAGAGCTTACTGTAGAATTTTATTTAAAATAAAAATTTAACGTTAATAATTAAAGAATTTTTATGGCATTTGAAATATAACGTTAATAAAAAGGCTAATCAAATAATTTAATATCAAGTTTAGATATTAAAACCCACATAACAAAGCCTGATTAAATAATATATTACCTGCCAAGGATGTACCAAAATCGTTTTATTTTTGAGAATCAATACAGAAACCATTATTTTTAGCTTAATAAATGATTCTATCGTAGTGTTCGATTAATAAAAAAATCATGAAATTTTTTTATCCTTGTGACACACAAAGCTAAAAATGTTTAATGAATGTTTTATTTCTTTCAACGCTGTTCTAAAAAAAGATTTTGTTATACGCTTTTTTCCCTAATCATTCAACACAATGATGATTATAATATGGTATAACTAGACCCAAATTCAGACATCCAAAGTGAAAGTAATCCTCCAACACCAAATTGTTCTATATGGTCCTCATAATGTTCAGAAAAAAGTCACACCATTTTGAGCATCGGGTTTGGGGGGAAGAGGGGGGAGAAATCGGTAAACTCGTAGTTTTTCAAGTTTTTCGTCAATATTTCTAAATCTATGCGGTTTATCATGAACAACCTTCTATACAAAATTGTTCTACATTGAATTTTAAATGAAAAAGGCCCTATGCATAATCCTCTTAAAATGAACTGTTCCAAAGTTACGGAGGTAGTATAGTATAATTGGTCCAAAAAAAGGCCTAGCCCAGACATCCAAAGTAAAAGTGTTCCTCCAACACCATATTGTTCTATATGGTCCACATATTTTTCAGTAAAAAGTTACACCATTTTGAGCGTCCGGTTTGGGGGGGATGGGGGAAAGTCGCTAAATTAGTAGTTTTTTCACGTTTTTCGTCAATATTTCTAAAACTATGCTTTAGCGTAAATAATGTTCTATACAAAAATATTCTACATAAAATTTAAAACAAAAAAGGTTCTATAAATTAATAATTGTTATAAAATCAACGGTTCCAGAGTTACGGAAGGTGAAAATTGAAATTTTTCGATACTTTTTATATTTTTTGGGCAATTTATAATATTATTACTGATGAAAGAAATTTTCTTTAAGAGGATTGTGTTTTGAAAATAAAATTTGCTATTTCAGTGACCGATGGTACGTATGTAAGTGATAAGCCCTTGAAGAAACTTCAACCTCACCACCCAAAATCATCATCAATTGCCCAAATAATATAAAAAGTATCGAAAACCTCCACATTTCACCCTCCGTAACTCTGGAACCGTTGATTTTATAACAATTATGTATAGGATCTTTTGTGTTTTAAATTATATGTAGAACATTTTTGTATAGAACATTGTTTACGCTAAAGCATAGTTTTAGAAATATTGACGAAAAACATAAAAAACTACTAATTTACCGACTTCTCCCGCATCATCCCCCAAACCGGACGCTCAAAATGGTGTAACTTTTTACTGAACAATATGTGGACCATATAGAACAATTTGGTGTTAGAGGAAAACTTTTACTTTGGATGTCTGGGTTGGGGCTTTTTTTGGACCAATTATATTATACTACCTCCGTAACTTTGGAACCGTTCATTGTAGAAGGATTATGCATAGGACCCTATTTATTTCAAATTTAATGTAGAACATTTTTGTATAGAAGGTTGTTCATGCTAATCCGCATAGTTTTAGAAATATTGACCAAAAACTTAAAAAACTACGAATTTACCGATTTCTCCCCCAAACCCGACGCTCAAAATGGTGTGACCTTTTTCTGAACATTATATGGACCATATAGAACAATTTGGTGTTGGAGGATAACTTTCACTTTGGATGTCTGGGTTATGTCATTATTTGGATCAATTTTATCATACTAGTTTGTTAATGTAGGATTATTTGCTTTGTGTAGTCTGCCACTCACGGTTAGTAATTACTGTGGGTGAATAATCAGAATTTAAATCTCAACAGTAGTCAATGTCTAGGAAATTAGCTAAAATATTCCTAATCATAAAGAAGTTTATTAAATCAGGGATCTTGCTTCTATCAGTAGACCTGTATGTTGCCTAGCAGCTGATAGCGACTCAAAACTATATAATAGCTAATAAAAGCCTACCTTAGGAGTAATTATTCTACAGCTTTAGCGTGTGCATTGAAGTCATCTCCAATAATAAACCTTTCCGCTAAACTTTTCCGGAATTCAGCATCTCACTCTTTTTTGATTAACTACAGTAAAACCTGTCATATCCGGATCAATGTGGCGACAGACCGATCCGGATATGAAAAAATCCGGTTATCAAGACCACTTATGTTATAGTCTTTAAACCGTTTTCTCCTGCATACATTTCAGTAATAAACACCTTTTATAGATTCTATAATACCTTGATCCATAGGCTGACAAAGGGATGTCACATTTGGGGTCAAAAAGGACACTTTATTTGGCCATCTTTTAGTTCTTTTGGGTCGGGATAAGAGGGTGCGTTTTCTAACAGCAGGACTGACTTTCTCGGTAGTTTCCGGTAGATGCGAACTGCAGAACCGTCCGGATATGGGGAGGTCCGGATATGACAGGTCCGGATATGACAGGTCCGGATATGGCAGGTTGTACTGTATTTATATGGGAAATAAGCCACAAATAAATTGAAAAAAAAAATTATTAGCGTTTCGACGCCCAAATCGAGTGTCGTTGTCAAAATACAAAATACTACTTATTAAACAAAAATGTTGTTGCTAAGTAAAATATTCTTCTAATAATTTATTTAATCTGACTCATTTATATTGGCAATGCAGACATATATTATACATTTTAAAGTAGAAGATTTTAAAATGATATTGCCAATATTTATGAGTTGCGTTCCTGGTTATATTACCCATACTGAAATAGGAAGTCAATAGAAAGAAAATACCACGATTAGTAAGTCAATAACATATCGAGTTAGTACATATTTTATATTTTAGTATTACTTATTGTAAATCTATGTATTATTAATATTATTTATAATTTAAACATATTAAAGTCAGAATTTTGTGACGATTACGTATATAATCTGCTAGCTGGTAGTTTGAGCAATGTAGTCAAACCAATCGCGTTCTGTTGTTGACAGAACTGAAGTAGTCTGTCGCCTCTTTCATTCCATAGTCCGAGTCCATTATCACCAATGATGTTTTCAACTCTGCCTTTTCCCACTTTTGCATTGAGATATCCCATTATTATCGTTATTTCATATTTTTCTTTCGCTACATAGTACAGCTGTTACCCCTTGCTTTCTACCCTAGTTTAGTTGAACTAGTTTAATAACTAACAACATATTTTTTGGGCCCAGTCTTATGCTTTTAAATTTTTGGGCGAACTAAGAAACTGTTTAAAGTGTTCATGAAGGTTTAGCGCCGTAATAATTAAAAATGTTTCCCATTTTACATTATCTTACAACATTGTGAACGTTCACCATTTTTCATTGCGTCAGAATAACAAGGTTCTATCTGCAATTTTTGTCTAAACTGAGATTTTTATGTAACTTGGTTTTATTTTATGTTCTTCACCTTAATATGATACTAGCACCGACATATATTAACAGGTGGCTAAAATACGTAAGTTACAAGGTTTTATCTGAGATAATTTTAAATGTTGATAAGTTAACAAGGTTCTATCTGACATAAAAAAACAGTCAACTAAGTACACAAATTCCTATCTGCATGTTGTTCTCAAGCTATTTCCTTGTGGCATTTTTTATGATTAACTATTTATATGGGAAATAAGCCACAATCAAATTGAAAAAAATAATTTTATTAACGTTTCGACGCCCAAATCGGGCGTCATTGTCAAAATACAAAATACTCTAAATTAGACAAAAATGTTGTTGCTAAGTAAAATATTCTTCTAATAATTTATTTAATGTGACTCATTTATATTGGCAATTCAGACATATATTATACATTTTAAAGTAGAAGACTTTAAAATTATATTGCCAATATTTATGAGTTGCGTTCCTGGGACGACTTTACTGAAAGATAGTTCATTCGATTACATGAAATCAACCCCAACTCAAGAATATCCGTCACAAAAAAATCATAGCATGTGATCTGTCTTTAAAAAGACAACCAAATGCAACGATGACAGTAAAATTCTCGCGTTAGAGATTCCATAGTAAATCACGAGGGAAAAGCAGGAAAAAACTTCGTGATACTATCCCGTCATCGTAAGTATTTGGTTTTACATTTAATTTACTCTCAAAAAACTAATACCAAATTCTGACTTTAATATGTTTAAATTATAAATAATATTAATAATACAGAAATATACAATAATAACCAGGGAGGTAGTGTCAAATTTGACCGGAGCACTTTAGCATGGCTGCTTTCTTTTTACTGTTTTCACCCATTTTGAAAAAATGTGAAATCTTTGTATTATCCACGTCCGTCTGTCCGTCTGTCCGTAACCACAACTCCTCCGGCAATATAGCAGCTAGAATGACAAATGAGGTGTCAAATGAAAGCTGATAATCCAAGGATGGTACTAAAGGTGAGATATTTAACTTAAACGGTCTGTACGTCGGTCCCTCCGACCGCGAATATAACTCCTCCATCGTTATACCAGCTTGAATGATAAATGAGGTGTCAAATGAAAGCTTATAATCCAAGGATGGTACTAAAGGTGAGATATTTGACCTAGGCTGTCTTTCCGTCGGTCCGTACGACCGCGAATATAACTTCTCCGTCATTATACCAGGTAGAATGACAAATGAGTTGTCAAATAAAAGCTGATAATCCAAGGATGGTACTAAGGTGAGATATTTGACCTGGGCAATCTTTCCGTCGGTCCGTAGGACCGCCAATGTAACTCCTCTGCCATTATACCGGGTAGAATCACAAATGAGGTGACAAATGTCAAAGTTTAGTAAGAATGACTCAACATTAGTAAATTCGTATATCAATCCACGCAAAGTTACACGTAAAATTCAAATATCGTCTTCCAGTTCTACTTTCGATTACTTTGGGTGAAAACCTAGGACTTACGAAGTCCAATTACTTGTTTAGTTAGGTATTCCAAAGCTTATTAACAAATGATGTGTCAGCTCGCCCAAAACCGGGGATTTTAGACAAGAAAAGGTAAAATATAAAACTTGATGGAAAAACGCATCAACTTATGTCAAATATTTATCTACGTGAATTACAATTCTCAATAGCCTTGCTGACTTCTCTCCTAGCTTTCACTCAGGCAATCCGGGTTCAAATCCTGGCGTTGACATTTTATTTTGAAAAATAATTATTTTTATTATAAGGGCGGTATTCAGCGGAATTTATTGTGTTTTGATTGATTTGCACACTTTAGATAGCTATTTTCTATTGGATATATTCCGTTTGGAAGGAATTGGCTGTAACCACTGGATATATTTCATGACAAAGCTATTTAGTATTAATTTAACTCGCTCCTCATACAGACAAACATCCATTTTTATATACCTATTATAGAGAACAGGGAAATATTTAGATTGCTATTAAAAAATGGCGGTTGATGATAGAAAAGTGAAAAATTAGGGTTGTATGTACCTTTTGGTTCTACATCATATTACATTATGAAAAAACAGTTTGTCCTAGAAATAAAAAAATGTCGGGAGGGAGTGGGGAGGGGAGGGCAACCCCCTTTTTCACTTAGATTGGTCGTACTAACTCAGGAAGCTTCAGGGGTTCATTTACAACAACTTTGCTTATTAAGGTCAATCATAATATTTATGATCAAATGCATAGTTCTATTTCACAAGTTCTATGCATAATTTATAAAAGATATACAGATTTTTTATAGTGTCTCGTATAAATAATACAAACGTGGTATTATAAAAATAATTATTTTTCAAAATAAAATGTCAATTTTAAAAACAAAAAAAAATTCAACGCCAGGATTTGAACCTGGATTGCCTGAGTGAAAGCTAGGAGAGAAGTCAGCAAGGCTATTAAGAGTTGTAAGTCGCGTAGATAAATATTTGACATAAGTTGTAGCGTTTTTCCATCAAGTTTCATATTTTACCTTTTCTTGTCTAAAATCCCCGGTTTTGGGGCAGCTGACACATCATTTGTTAATAAGCTTTGGAATACCTAACTAAATAAAAAGAAAGCAGCCATGCTAAAATGCTCCGGTCAAATTTGACACTACCTCCCTGGCTATAAGTAATACTAAAGTATAAAATATGTACTAACTCGATATGTTATTGATTTACTAATCGTGGTATTTTATTTCTATTGACTTCCTCTTTCAGTATGGGTAACCACATCCTACTGCATTCTACCAAGGGATTTGCTTTTTTAAAAAAGATCACTCTTTTTTAATGGATATTCCTTGTCGATTAATCTAGTCAGGTTGATGTATTCCACCAGTAGTCAACATAGTTTCAAAATCTTCCAAATTTGCTCTCCGTTTATACTATCGAACGCCATTTCGAAGTTTATAATCATTATGTATATTTCTTTGCTATTCGCTAGCTTGTTATAAAATAATTTTGAGTACAAAATAATGTAGTTGATAGTGGAGTGATTTGAGATCTTCTTAGTTTATTGTCTAGCTCTGACTTTAGTCTGTTCAACGTGATCTTAGGAATTATTTTGGATGTGGCGCTTAACAGTGTTATTGTTCATCAATTCTCGCATTTACTTATATCGCCCTTTTTTGGTATCTTAATAATTACACCTTCGTTTCATTCCTTTGGTAGCTCCTCGTCGGTCCACATCTTGTTGTTAAAGAGTTTGTTAAAAGTTTATGTAACATTTCTACTAATTCGTATACGTGGGCCTTTACTAAATCTATCGGTAGGTTTAGTCTTGTCGCCAGTGGGGGTACAACGGCCTCCTTAATTCAGATGGACTTACCCAAGTTTTTTTATGTATCTTGACCCGTAGAACACGAATTTTTTGGGTAACAGTCGATCCGGATGTCGATAAGATTGTTATATACAAAGAACTTGAGGAATCACATAACAGCGATTTTTGGCAAAACAAAACAATTTTTTGTAGTTTTTGATTCATTTTAACAAAAAATGTTTTACAAGTTTTTTCGTAGGATGCATAGTTTTCGACATAAACGCGGTTTAACTTTCAAAAAATCTAAAAATTGCAATTTTTGAACCCGAATAACTTTTGTTTGAAAAATAAAATAGCAATGCTGCTTATCGAATTTGAAAGTTCAAGCCAAATTCTATCGGTTTTGATTACTTTCATTGCTGAAAATTAATTTGTTTATTGTTAAACAAAGCTATAAACACGTAGTGATTGAATGATGTTTTCAATGCATTTCTCATTTGAAATCCAACAAGTAGGCGCGCATACATACAATTTCTACGTAGATTACGTATATTAAAACGCATGCATTGGGCACGGGAAACAATATGTGTTTATGGCTTTGTTTAACAAATAAAAACTTAATTTTTAGCAATGCAAATAATCAAAACCGATAGAATTTGACTTGAACTTTCAAATTCAGTAAACAGAATTGCTATTTTATTTTTTAATCAAAAGTTATTCGGGTTCAAAATTGTACTTTTTCGATCTTTTGAAAGTTCAACCACGTTTATCTCGAAAACTATGCATCCTACGAAAAAACTTGTAAGACCATTTTTAGCTGAGAATCGCCCAAAAAATACAAAAAAATGTTTTGTTTTGCGAAAAATCGCTGTTATGTAATTCCTCAAGTTCTTTGTTTATAACAATCTTATCGACATCCGGATCGACTGTTACCCAAAAAATATGTGTTCTACGGGTCAAAATACATAAAAAAACTTGGGTAAATCCATCTGAATTAAGGAGGCCGTTGTACCCCCCTGGCGACAGGACTAGTTGTAACGTCCAGAAGCTTCGCCATTTTTTAGGTTTTTCAGTGTATTTTTTATTTCTTCTTTGGTAATATCATCTGTACCAACGTTTGTCTCCTATATTTAATTTTCTTTTCATCGTTGTAGTATTTCATGTTTTGCTTTAATTATATTATTTTCTTATTCGGTAATCTTCAATGTGTTTATATGATAGTGTATGATAGTGTATTATGTTTTCAGGTCGTTTCTGGCTTTCTGACATTTTCAGCATATCATTTACTTACGTAATTCCTTAAGTTTTCCTAGCTTCCGTTTTAACAGTTATTTTTTTTTTAATTTTATATTTTTAGCGCTTTTGATTCTTCAATTACTTCCTCTTGTTCTTTGATTTTTTTCTGTCTTCTGTTAGTTGTACTGTGTCTCGAGTTATCTATTTTATGTTTTCCCTCTTTTCCATTCTAATTTCATCTTATTTTTTGCTGTGTGTCCTCAATAATTTAGACGATGCTGTTCTTATTTTATCTTGTTTCTTCTATTATTGTTGGCTATTTATTGGTTGCCTTCTTGTTTTTTCTTGTTTAAGAAAGTACTTCAATATTAAGCCTTCTTCTTCTGTTTGCCTTTCGGTTTTTGTCTATGGATAATTTCGTATTTATTTTGGACCTGAATAGCGGGTAGCCTGATTTCACATTTGCTGCTCGTAGGCTCCAAACATCTTGTAACCAGCTTTCCCAATTTGACTACATCAGTATATGGTAGATTTGATTTCTGTATCGTTCTCCTGGAAAATTCCTCATTTTCTTGTGTATATTTTTGTGATTGAATCTGTTTCTACCTGTTATAATTTCCATATTTCCATTTGTCCATAAAACCGTATTAGTCGACATCCATTATCAGATATTTCTTCTAATCATACCTTTCCCATAACTGATATACGCCTGTAATATTCCCTACCATTCCCTACTTTGGCAGTCATGCCTCCCATTAATATGATTATATCTCTCTTACATTATTTATTATTTATACTGTCGTAAGTTGCTTGTAGAAGTTGCTCATAGAAATCTTGCTTTTCTTCCGTCTTACGTTCGTTCGTGGAAACATAAACGTTAATTACTAATATGTTGTAGTATTTTGCCTTAAATCTGGTTCCATGATATCTGCCATTTCAATAAAGATTTTTTTTCTATTTTAACATCATTATTGCAACACCTTTTTCATGTTTATCGTTTACATTATTTATATTTGCTGGGCATTCATTCCCTTTCAATCTTCTTCGTGGATTTTACACGGCTATTTTAACGTGTTTCGCTTAATCTCATAATTTCTGCGTTACATTTGTTTATTATTTCTAGATACACTTTTGTCAGCTTGCTTATTTAGTATAATGTTCTTCCATTTTATGTATCAATGTATGGTATTTCTTGTGTATATTTATGTATTGTTTTACTTTCTCTGTCTTGTTTTCCTTTTGTTATCGCACATTTCCGTCTCCACAGATCCATTATCTCTTTTATCAGGGTCCACTTTATTGCTTCTCAGATTTTTTATTTGTCAGGTAAACTTCCTTCCAGTTGGTTTCTGTCTCTATTCTATTTCCTCACTTTGCGATAGTATTAGTTTATTTAACTTTATTTGTCTTAAGATACCCTGAATATGTAGTTCCTCCTTTGGTATATGATTATTTATGTAAAATCTTTTATGTGATTTAGTTTGGTTTTATTCCATGACCATCATTTCTTTTTCGTGTCTCTTCTTTAATTTAACCAAGCAAGTTTTGTTACCTAGTTTTATTGCCTCTCCTATCTTTACCTTCACATCCTTCTCTTTTTTCAAACATTTGTTTATGTGTTCTTTAAATATGTTTCTATCGCCAGTGTTGATTGGCATTCCTTGAATTATCACATTTTTTTTCCTTTTTATCTCTTTCCGATATCCAATCTGTTGCTAGTTTAGTAGGTAAAAAATATGCAAGGTAATAAGAAGCCTACATAGTACATAAAATAATCTATTTCTTTATTTTCTATTATAATACAAGGAAAAAATTTTAACGATTGACATATTGGTTCTGGAGTACAAATGTTTTATTTACCCTGTAAGGATAGTGCTTCAAAATGGTATAAAGGTGTACTACAATGTATTCTAAAAAGTGTATAATCGTCAGATAATGTATCAATAATTGCTCGTGGATAATTAGATTTTTTTTTGTATTTTAAATGGAAATTTATAAAATGTAGAAACAGAAGCGTAAAGTACTGTACCGTAAATTGAGGCTACTTTGTGACAGATATGGTTACTTTGTGACAGTGGCCTCTAAAGTTAAACTTATTAACTTGGCCGAGGCATTAGAAATGCTGGAATAATTAAAATGTTTTATTTCAATAGTAGACTATGTGCACTATCTAGGGAACAATAACCAAAATTCCTAGTGCAACTTCGCTCATCATGACAGTTGATTTGATCATCGTCAAAAAAGGTAATTTTAGGTCGGCGTGAAAACTTTGACTTTTGAAGAAGAATTTTTAGAAGATATTTCTACCAAAGTAAATTTATATTTTAACACAATATGTTACCTCCATTTAACATTAAAATTTTGTTTGTAAAAAATGTACGTGTGTTTCTTTGTGCCACAGTTCGTATTCCATATAAATATCGCAGAAAAACTTACGTGTCACAAAGAAACCCCCAAGCATGGGACGACTTTGTGACAACATTTTTTGACATTTTCTTGATTTCTATAACATATAACAGCGCATTATAGGTGTCACTGAACATAGAGGAAAAATTGAGCTTTCAGGTGATATTTTTAAAATTATAATAAACCGAAAGTGTATGTCCTATTTTACAATATCATCACAAAACCTAAAAAAGTGTCACAAAGTAGCCTCACTTTACGGTATTACATTTACTATGACTTGAAATTAAAAGGGTTGCTGTAGTGCGCCTACCCTTTTCACAATTTATCTGGAAGAAGCACGCAAGATGTGGAAAAGAAAATGTAATGGCATGGGAATCTCTCTCAATGACGAGATAACACCATACACTTTATGTTTCCTTGATGATCAAATTCTGATTTCTCAGGATTATGACGACTTGAGTTACATGATACGGACGATAATAAAAGAATATAACAAATAGAGTCTCGAAGGCAACATTAAGAAAACTGAAGCCATGTGTATAGCCTTCCCTCTTTCTGTCTGTCTGTCTGTCTCTCTCTCTCTCTCTCTCTCTCTCTCTCTCTCTCTCTCTCTCTCTTTCTCTTTCTCTTTCTCTCTCTCTCTCTTTCTCTCTCTTTCTCTCTCTCTCTCTCTTTCTCTCTCTCTCTCTCTCTCTCTCTCTCTCTCTCTCTCTCTCTCTCTCTCTTTCTCTTTCTCTCTCTCTCTTTCTCTCTCTCTCTCTCTCTCCCTCTCTCTCTCTCACTCTCTCTCTCTCTTTCTCTCAACAAAAATTGCACTAATTTTTTCCACGAGCAATTATTGTTTAATTTGTTACAGCTAGGATATGTAAGTTTAAGTACATGTAGATATGGAACAAGTTTAGATTTCAATTTCCCATAAAAATTTTACTCAATTTTCTTTTGTTAAATAGTAAGTTTTCATTAAATCCTTTTCCTGGTCTTTCCACTGATCGTCTTCCTATTGGGAAACCGTCTCTCGCTGTCCTTACTACTATTTTTTGTCATTCTCCTTATGTGATCATTCCATTCTACTTCTCTGTTTATTACTCAGTTATTAATTATCTCCGTCGTATATCTGTACTGCTAGCTCTGTGCCATAGTATCTTACCATCGATTTTTCGAAGGGTTTTCATCTCCGCTGTTTCGAGCAATCTTTTGTCCTCTCTGTGTCAGTACATGTTTCTGCAGCGTATGTCATTATTGGTCTGATAACTGTTTTGTAAATTTTGTCTTTCATTTCTTTTCCAATATTTTTATTTCTCCATGTTGTGCTATTCGGGCAACCTGCGGCTTTGTTTGCTCTATTCACTTGATCTTCCACTTCCGTTTCGAGCTTTCTGTTTTTTGTTTAAATAGAACATAAACATGAAATTAAGATTTAAATAAATTTAAACAGCTATTTAACATTTAGGTGAAATATTTTATAAAACCAGTATTACCAAATTCAATATCATTCATTCATAATACATCATTAAACAAACCCTATCCCAACTGCTTACAAAATCACAGAAGAAGAAAAAACAATTCACACAGTATAGGATTCAATATCATCTTCATCATTCTTATCACAATATTTGACACTATCCCTATGTTCCCTACTCCTCGTATCCTCCATCGGTGAGGACTGTACAGTGGACGTGGTAAATTCTGTACTAGGAGACTTGACATTTTCAAAATCTGGAGAATACTTTTCGGTTACTCTAGGAGCTGAATCGTTCATGACAGAATTTCTTCGTATATTAACTTGACTTTCTACAATGCTGACGAGCACCTCTGTTGAACTACCTAGAAATATGTTTTATTGTCACTAAATATTTTAGAACTTAAAACATACGATAACCGCCACGCTACTAGACACACGGGTACATTAAGGTAATACAGTCCCGGATTCTTCACTTGTTGCATTATTTACTTTTATAACTAGTGACGTCTAGAACGTCACAGAAAATGTATAGAAAGAGACGGAGAGGCAGCGCTGAAAAATCTATTTGAATTTACTAAAGTTTAACTTTAAAATTTACTTACTTTTTCACAGTTGATTACTGTAAGTGTCTAGAGAAACATACTGCGGTCGGTCAAGCGAAACGTAGAACAGGGGTTACTGAGAGGATATCAAAGTTGCTTTTCTACGAAGGTAATTGTTTCCCCACGGTTAATACCGGTAATTTTACCACGGTAATTTTATCTACCCACGGTTTTACTCACGTATCGAGTACTAAGAAGCAGATTTGTTGATCTTTACCTCGGTGAATTGATATGTTGTGGAGTGCAACTATGTAGACTCCCCATGTCTCTACATTCATCACCCTTTTCCTTGCAATTTTTAGAAGGATGGGGAATAGGTATAAGAGAGAATCTGTTTCCGAACCAAGAAATCCAAAGATTTTATTATTTTTAAACATTTATTTGTTTAAAGATGAAGTCTTTTGGGTTTCGACAGTTTGTAATTATTTCCATTTACTAAGGCTGAAAATCAGTACACATATTCTAAATTAAATATAAACAAAAGTTATTATAGACGGTCAGCTGTATGACGGGACAGAGCCGGTCGGTCGGCCCCAATAGTCGATTGAGGAAATGAAGCATTTTGGCTCGCAATTTTTTTGTCCAGCATGGATTTACTTGAAATTTTCACAGAAGATAGAGAATAGTCCAAGGATCATTTTCTATATCATGCCGCTATCATACGCTAAAACCTTGGGGTGGTTGCCACCCCACCTCGGGGGTGGGAATTTTTTATTACATTTAACCATATAGTTCGATGGAAAAAGTAATTCTAAGAAAAAAATGTTTTTTACATTTTCTTCGTAAAACTAATATTTTTCGAGTTATTCGCGCTTGAAAATAACAGTTTTTCGACGAAAAAATCGACTTTTTTAGAGAGTTTTTTGAGAATAACTCGAAAAATAAGCATGTAATCAAAAAACTGTAAATATTAAAATTGTATCTATTAGTAACATAAACCAAATTCTTTTCCAATAATATTTATAAGACCAATACAAACCGAGATAGGGCATGTTAAAGGTTAGCTTTTTTCGTCAAATGCATAATTTGAATAGTCAAAGCCAAATAATGGGAAAAATTTGCATTTTTTGAGAAAAACTTAAATATTCTTTTTTCAAGTATACAATTAGACCTTTCAAAAAAATAATAAAAAGTTTCTAGCATGAAAATTAAGCGACTTATAATCAAGAAAATGTCGGTACCTGCTTTTCTCTACGAAAAAATCAGTGAAAACAACCCCCTAATTACCTTCCTAATCTAAAATTGGTCTTCACCTTTCTGTAGTTCCTTTTATATTTATATTATCAATACACTCAAGGAGTTTGACCTATTTAAAATGCCTAATTTTGGAAAAATATTATATCTCACTGTGTACTGATTTTCAGCCTTAGTAAATGGATTTAATTACCTCCGTAGGGAAGCACCTTTGATACCTTCTCAGTAATGAGACCCCTTAAAAATGATTTTATAGGATTTTTAAAGAGCTATAAGACTTTGTAAATTAAATTCCGTAACATGCCTTAGATTTTAATTGGGGCGGGTTTAAAGGGCTCGAATAAGAGGGTGTTTGCTGGTAAATAGAGGGTTTAAACAGCTATACCTGGATAACTATTCACTGTAATGAAAATATATGCAAAGGGTAATTTTAGTCATTAAAAAAGATACAATTTAGTAGTATATAATTTGTTCATATCTTCAGTATTTTCGGAGATATTTTGAAGTAAAGGGTGAAAAATACCAAACTGCAAAAAATCTATTTTTTTAAACTCCAATTTGTCCAATGTTAGTCATTTTAAATAGGTCAAACTTCTTGAGTGTATTGATAATATAAATATAAAAGGAACTGCAGAAAGGTGAAGACCAATTTTGAATTAGGAAGGTAGTTAGGGGGTTGTTTTCACTGATCTGTT
This sequence comes from Diabrotica virgifera virgifera, assembly GCF_917563875.1. Classification (NCBI taxonomy): domain Eukaryota; kingdom Metazoa; phylum Arthropoda; class Insecta; order Coleoptera; family Chrysomelidae; genus Diabrotica; species Diabrotica virgifera. The sequence continues at coordinate 4,287,684 of NC_065449.1, read as the reverse complement.
CGTAGAGAAAGGCAGGTACGGACATTTTTTTGTAAGTCGCTTAATTTTCATGCTAGAAACTTTTTATTATTTTTTGAGAGGTCTAATTGTATGCTTGAAAAAGATTATTTAAATTTTCCTCAAAAAATGCAAATTTTTCCCATTATTTGGCTTTGAATATTTCAAATTCTGCATTTGACGAAAAAAGCTATCTTTAACATGCCGTATCTCGGTTTGTATTGGTCTTAAAGATATTATAGGAAAACAATTTGGTTTGTGTTACTAAAAGTTACAATTTCGATATCTACAGTTTTTTTATTAAACGCATATTTTTCGAAGTATTCTCAAAAAACCCTCTAAAAAAGTCGATTTGTTCGTCGAAAAACTGTTATTTTCAAGCGCGAATAACTCGAAAAATATTAGTTTTACGAAGACGGGTGGCAACCACCCCCAAGGTTTTAGCGTATGATAGCGGCATGATATGTAAAATGATCCTTGGACTATTCCCTACCTTCTTTGAAAATTTCAAGTAAATCCATGCTGGACGAAAAAATTACGAGCCAAAATGCTTTATTTAGTCAATCGACTATTGGGGCCGACCGACCGGCTCTGTCACGTCATACATATGACCGAATATAATAACTTTTATTTATATTTAATTTAGAATGTGTGTACTAATTTTCAGCCTTAGTAAATGGAAATAATTACCTTCGTAGGAAAGCAAATTTGATACCCTCTCAGTAACCCCTGTTCTACGTTTCGCTTGACCGACTGCAGTATGTTTCTCTACACAATCACAATAATCAACTGTGAAAAATCTAGCTTTAGTAAATTCAAAGAGATTTTTCAGCACTGCCTCTTGGTCTAAAACCTAATATAAAAGTTGACAGATTATGAACAGTTGTATTTAAATTTTATAGGTGTCATTGTAGTTATAAAAGTTATAAAGTATTGTAATATTTTTGATGTTTGAATAAAGTTTTTTTTTGTATGAAAAAACAATTATTTGAAATAGGTTTATGACAGTCATATGACATGACAGACATAAAAGTCACAGGTGAGAATGGGCCGGATTAGCACACGCTTAGAAATTAGGTACGCATGTGTCTAATAGCGTGGGGCTTACTTTATATTTGTTTATGAATTAAGCAAACAGTTTCTAAAGTGTATAAAGGAAGAGGTGTTAAAATTCCGTGAGTTTTTAAGTAGCTTCTGCAATGTGTTTTTCTTCTTAAGCCAAACAGATACCTTATTGCTCTTTTTTATAATTTAAAAATAACATCGGATTGGGCAGCTGTACTAGAACCCCAAAAAGAAAGACCATATCGAAGATGAAACTTGAACAAAGAAAAATGTGTTATTTTGGAAGATGCCAAACTTATTTCCTTCAAAACAGATCTTATTACATAGCAAGCGGAGGCTATACTAAATTTACAATCAAGATGCAGTAGAAATAAACAAACCAAGACACGTTAAATGCAACTAGGAGCACTCCTGAATCATAATTAACAATGTATAAACTTTGGAAATCATGATTTGGGATTTACAATGTAACACAATTAGATTTAACATTGAAAATTATGATTCGGAAGTGCTCCTAGTAGCATTCAACGTGTCTTGATTTGTTTATTTCTACTGCATCTTGATTGTAAATTTAGTATAATTTCTTACTTAACGAATCGATATGAAGGAACCACTTAAGATTGCTGCCTAAAAAAATAACAAGAAATTTTATGGAATAAACGGTACTGATCTGACTATTATTTAGAAGCATGGGTTGAAGAGCTCATGCATAGTATAATGTACTAGAGGAAGATTTGCTTTTGATACTATTGATTATTTGGATCAACTCAGTTTTATCAACTGGTTTTGTAACGAATGAGTTCGAGACCTTTCTTGAATTAGGGAAATAGGAAATGGGATCTTGATGTGACAAAATAGTTGATGTTATATTTTTATTCACATTAACAAAGTATGCATACACATTATCATGGTGTGGAAGGGAAAATGTGTGAGCTACGTGAGTTTTATTTCGAAGATCGTTTATTATGGACCAAGTTCAATGATACAATTATGGAACTTGTAGCCAAATGCCAGACGAATAAAGAAGGAGTATATTAGTATCTGTTTGAAAAACAAGGGAGATATGCAAAAATGTACAAACTACAGGACCATAGAACTACTTAGTCACACCATGAAAATATGGGAGATATTAATTAATAGACTAATATGTGAAGAAACCGAAATATCCGATAATCAATTTGGTTTTAAGCAGGGCAGATCAACGAGTTGACGGAAAAATACGGAAATGAAGAAACAAACGCTCATATGGTATTCATTGATCTTGAGAAAGCATATTTATGATAGAGATCCTCGAGATATTGTGTCGTGGGAACTCAGCACGAAAGGAGTCCTCGGTGAATATGTAAAGATTGTGAGAGATATGTATGAGAGAGTAACTACTAGTGTTAGGACAAGTATGGGAGAGACTGATAAGTTTCATGCGAAAGTCGGATTGCACCCAAGGCTCGGCGCTTGGTCCTTATTTTTTTCTCATTAGTTTTGGATCAGATAACAGCGGAACTACAAGGTAATATTCCTTGCTGCTTAATGTATGCGGATGATACGGTATTGGCGGGAAATAGGCGACTTAGAACAGAAACTAGAACAGTGGGAACAAGCTCTTGAGGAAAATGGTTTAAAACTTGGTAGGACAAAGACAGAGTATTTGCAATGTTCATTTAAAGATGGACTTACTACAAATAATATGGTATCTTTGGATGGTAAAACGATTGTGAGAAGTAATAGTTTTAAGTATCTAGGATCGGTACTACAGAGTAATGGGAAATAGATGGAGATGAATGTAAAAGAATTAGGGTTGGATAGATGGAATGGAAGGAAATTAGTGCTTTATTGTGTAAGAGAAAAATTTCAATGAAACTGAAGGGAAAATTCTATAAAACAGCCATAAGGTTGGCTATGGTGTACGGAGTTAATAATTGGCAGTTAAAAAGAAAAGAAAAAAAAACGAATACATGTGACGGAAATGAGAATGCTTAGATGGATAAGTGGTGTGATAAGGAAAGATTAGATTAGGAATGAGTATACTAGAGGAAGTTCAGATGTGGCACAAATTGATGCCAAAATGAAAGATTAGAAGTTAAGATGGTTTGGCCATGTTCAACGTCTAGATATCAGTCAACTTGAACTACAGGTTCTTGGAAATAGGAGAAGAGGAAGACCAAATAAGGCATGGGGAAGACCCTTAGGCAGGACAAGTCGGTAAAGAGGATTAATATTGATATGACCCAAGGCCAAGAGAATGATGATGATGATGTTTATTATGGACCAAGTTTCTGTTGCATACCTATAGCCATCGCAGGAACGCTTGCCAAGCTAATGCCTGTTTCGGTCAGATTCGATGGACTTTTTCCTGAAAAATAACTGGAGGGAAATTGTTGAGATTTTAAAACATTCAGATGTTCTTCGCTTTTTGGTAAATCACGAGGTTCAGATCTGTATTCTCTGTCGAAAGTTGGAAGATATTTAGGCTGCAATTGAAGAGCGTCAATGCTCCCTGTAGTAGCCTCACGAGGTTTAAGATTATTTACAGCACCACAGGTCTGGGTATTGTTGATTTCTAAAACAAACCATTAGAGTTAAGTAAATTCGATTATGTATGTAGTAAGGTACTCTAGTCGCTAGAGACGAAAATGTCACTGAAGCTTTAAAAATCATACGAACAAGTTGAATTTTGCTGAGAATGTCAATTTTGAGACCCCAATAAAGTTGCCACTCCTAACCCCGGACTTTCCCCTAAACTCACCCCTTTTAGGGGGTGTGGAACGGAAAACATCGATTTACCAAGAATCGGTAGGTCAAAGAAAAATGTTTCAAACAAGAAATGTACGAAGGGGCGTTTAGGGGGAAGCCCGAGGGTAGGAATAGCAAACTTATTTGGATTTTTTTTTGGGTCCCAAAAATTGATATTCAGCTTGTTCGTATGATTTTTAGAGGTAAAATCCCGTACGGCTGGACTAAAGTGTAATTTGCTAAAATATTTATGACATTTCCTATAGTATACAAAATTAAAAAAAAAAACGTTTTACATACAGTTTTTAAATTAAAATATTTACATTAATAATACTACCTGAACATGTTGGAATTAAATAGTTGTTAATTGAGGTAACGTTAGTGGAATTACTTAGTGGAAAATACATAGTTATGGTAAATGGTTTAGAAGTAATGGAAAAGTTAGAAGTTTGGAGAAGGGCTATGGAAGAGAAAGACTTAAGGAATAGCAGAAATGATTGGGAACGTCGAATTGCTTGGTGAAAAACCAGGACCCGTACGAGAATTGAAATACTTTAGTTCACTGCTGAACATAGATCTCCCTCATAATTTTCATCATTTCGATCTTGTGCCTTTTGCATCCAATTCCTATGACAACTTATCATCAATCCAACGTGTTGGGGGGTGACCTCTGCTTCAGTAGGCATCCATCTCTTGGTATCCATTCCAGTATCCGCTTTGTCCATCTGTTATTTGTGATTCGAACCATGTGACCTACCCAGTTCCATTTCAGTGTTGCTACTCTCTCTACTGCATAGCCACTCCTGATTTTTGTCATAGCTGGCGGTTTGGGATTTTGTCTCGTAGTAAAATGCCCAACATAGCTCACTTCATCGCCTTTTGAGATACACGGATCTTTTGCACTGTTCTCCTTGTCATGGTCAATGTTTCTGCTCCGTAAGTCAACACTAGCAAAACACACTGATTTAAGGTTTTTTACTTTATGATTAGAGGCATATTGGTATGTCAGACGATTTTAAAATATGGTTCAGTTTGCTGAACAAATCAGTCTTATACGACGGATAAGCTCAAGATTAGTCATCATCTGGGTTTTAGATATATTTATTTTCAATCGCCCTTCTAGCGAGGAAAGGTCGAGCTGATTTAAATTTCCTTGGCCTCATCTATCCTATTAGCTATTAGTACAATATCATCTGCAAACCTCAGACGGATAAGATTTTCTCCGTCAATGTTTATGCCCTTATCGTTCAGTTTTGCCCTTTTACATATACATTCCAAAAGCGTAGTGAACAATCTCGGCGATATTGTGTCCCCCTGACGTACTCCACGTTTTATCGGGAATTTCTGGGTTTGACTCTGACACTGGCTGTTGTGTTTTGGTATATTATGTTCTTTAGTCTATACATAACTGAAAAGGAACACTAGATCTAGAGATTGGCCACAGCAGGATATATACTGGTTGGTTTAACTGGAAAAGAATGAGCGGGGTACTCTGTGATCTAACACTCGGGGAAAAATGTTACGGTAGATGTTGGGTAAGACTAGACGGGACAGGATCAGGATAGACTTGATTAGGGAAAGAGCAGGGGTGACTACAGTCTCAAAAAAGATTCAAGAACAAAGACTGCAATGGTTTGGTCACGTCAGACGTGGAAATAAAAACTATGTATGACAAAGGATAGAGTTGTTAGAAGTTAATGGAAAGAGAGGTAAAGGAAAATCTAGGAGAAAATGAAAGTACTGTATGGCAGAGGACTTACAAAAGAAATGTTTAGGTGAAAAAGCGAAGAAGCCTAAGGAACAACGACCCCTGATAAGGGAATAGCTGAGGAAGAAGTCGATTTTCAAAATTATACTTAGCACGCTATTGAATAAAAGTTATTGAATATTATTATATGATTGAAATCTTAAGAGTTTTCGTGTATATCATACACCATAAAAATCCTATGGTGTTTTATATTCCAAGCTTGTGGTATTGTATATTAAAACGAACCCGTTTATTATACCATAGAGATCATTTCAAAAAAAAATAAATTCAATTTTGATACTAGTAGACTAGTTACAGCATAATCCAAAATATAAAATTAATAAAACATACACAAGGCAAACAAATGGTGAATTTACAAAAAAATATATGAGTAGGTGTATTATTTCACTCGTATTTTAATTTAAATAAAGATTAGTAGTGCATAGATTATAATTTACAGTCATAATAAATGTTAATTAACAATAAGCAATAGCAAGCAGCAAAATGTTAGTCAAAACTAGCTTATCCTAAATTAAAACCAACGAATTCTACCAATTGTTTCTCTATTTGAACTAGAATCCGCTTTCTCGAAGTGACGTCACTTGATAGCGAATTTTTATATAAGTCTACAATCCTTTAAAACTTTCCCAAATCCCAAATTCTTGTACTTTCTGAGACACAAAGATTAAAAATTTAAAATGCTTCTTCTTCCTCCACTTTATAAGCAATTTTGCTTGTTCATTGAAAGATTGATGCCTATATGAAAGGCTGTTACTCCATATTTTGCGCTGTCAAATATTTCTTCTGCCGATTGTTGATTTATCTCTTGCTATTTAGTCCACACGGGCCTCCCCTATTCTGCTTATGAGCTTGTTCCATTCTTTTTTTTTTTTTTCTATTTAGTATTCTGTATAACACTGTACGTTATATTTTCTTTGAATGTCTTGGAATTCTACACTATGAAATTCACATCCCCCGTCTGCAGTACCAGCTGCAGACGGGGGATGTGAATTGCATAGTGTAGAATTCCTTCCCTCTCGTCTTCACTGCAGCATCCATTTGACTTGCAAATTGTAGAATTCTTGGAGGTGTCACCAGGAAAGTGTACCAATAAGTTTTCAATTTAAAAATCTTTTAGTAATATTTTTAATATTTTCAATATTTATTTACTATTAGGATTGAACACTACTTCGTCTTATTTTACTTCCATTACTTGTTCAACACTGCTGCTATCAATTTCTATTTTACATCTGATTGGTTTTGCTCATTACTACTATTTTAGTTTTTTGAGTTAAGATTCTTATGTTAAATTCTTTTGCTCTTATGTTAAAACTGTGGACTACTCTTTACAGACTATCTTACATAATCTTGGGCTATCAATATTGAGTCGTCTTCATAGGAAGCGTAATAGAGTATTTTTACTTCTGTGTTTCACATTCTATATCCTCTTCCTTTGTTGATACTTTTGAAGATTTCATCCATGATTACATTGAAGAATATAGGGCTCGATGAGTCCACTGTCTTATTCTGCTACCTATGTCTATGGGTTCTGTAAGTTCTGCATCTATTCTGACTTTTATTTAGTTTTTTTGGTAGAAGTTTTCAATAATTTTTAGGGGAACTTTTCTATTATACAGAAGATGGATGACATCTTTGAGTCTCACTCTGTCAAATGCTTTCTTCAAAATCAGACACGGAAATCTATTATATTCTAGTGATTTCTCAGTAATTCATGACAAAAATATTGCATCTATACACGATCTTCCAGATACGAAAACCATGTTGTTCGTCTACTTAACTTATTATCTAAGTCAGGGGTTCCCAAACGGTGGTACGCGTACCACAGGTGGTACGCGGGAAGATTTCAGGTGGTACGCGTCGCGTGGGTGAAATAAGCGATTACGCTGCTAGGCAGCTACTCGTATTTGTACGGTTTGATATTCATGAAGAAGTTATAGAAGAGTTTTTGTTCTGCAAATCACTTGAATCAAACACTACAGCGGAACTCATTTTTAATACAATAAATGAGTACGTGATCAAAATAGGCGTTCCTTGGTCAAAGTGTATTGGTTTATGTACAGATGGAGCAAAAGCTATGTCAAAAAAATTGACAGGGCTAGTTGCTCCTGAATGCCGAAGTACACATTCACATACATCGAGAAAAAATTGTTGCTAAAGGTATGCTGGAAAATATTATCTCCGTTTCGTGATATACTTAGATGTGTGAAGATGTAAGTGGCAAGTTCAAAACTCATCTGTTGCATATAGAAGTGACATGGTTATCTCGAGGGAACATTTTCACTCGTCGCCTCGAACTGGCGTCAGAAGTTTGAATGCTTTTAAGTGAAAAAAATAATGACATGAAAAACTTGTTATATGATGAAGAATGATTGTCGAGATTGGCGTCTACATCTAGCTGACAATTTTGACAGACTCAATTCGTTGAACATGGGTTTTCAGGGAGCAAACACAGCTAGTGAGAAAATAAACTCCTTTCAGAAAAAAAGTTGATTCTTTTATGTTCTCAAATACAGGGAAATAATGCCTCTGCATTTCCTAGTCTGTCATCATTTTTTGAAAAAAAAAACGAAATGTCTCCAATACCAGATGTGATTGCTGATATAATTATTCACTTAGATCCTCTTCAAGATCTTGACTGGATCCGAAATCCTTTTGCAGGAACCGCACCAGATGAGTTGGAGTTGGAATTACAAATAATATTCATCGATCTAAGAGAAGACAATTCTATGCGAGGCGGTTTTAAAGAGAAATCCTTAATTGACTTCTGGCTCGGGTGTAAATCCGAGTATCCAATGCTCTTGTGGCAAGCAACGCTGTTTTTGATGTCATTTGTCATTAGTTGGGTACTTATGTGAGACTGTTTTTTTTTAATATTGTATACAATAAAGCGATAAAATAACCGTTGACCTACCCATAACGGATGCCTGTGACCGTTACTAGAAATTCACAATTGATAACCAGTTGTAATAGTTGTCGTTTTTCTAAATAGTTTTTCTTTGATTTTTTTTTTAAATTCAAAAAACAAAAAATTTTCAAATCGATTTTTCTAGAAAACGGTAAATTTACACCGACTTAAAGCAAGAGTACTTTTTAGTACTAGAATACTTCAGAGTTTAATAATCCAATGTCAAAAATACTTAAAAGTTAAAGACAGAAAAGTTATTGAATAAAATAACCGTTGCCCTATCCAAAACGGACGCCTATGACCGGTACTATAAATTCGCAATTGATGGAATTATCTCTGAAAGATAGATAGGCGTACCAGTTTTCGTTCTTATAAATAGAAGCGTTCAGGAGCTATTTAAAAAAAAACTAATTACAAAACGCCATCTATAAAAAGCTGAAGCATTTTCGGACTAGATGAATTAGATTAAATTATCTTCAAAATATCTCAGGAATATCAGTCTGCGTTTGTCGGGAGAGTTTCTGGACACCCTGTATAAACATAAATATATAAACAGATTAACAAGTGTAAACATGTTACTAAAAAAATTAGAAATGGGGGGGGGGGCTTCCTTAAATCCCATGACCCCCGGTGTTTGGTGGTTCCAAAAATCTTCAAAATATTTCAGGTGGTATGTACGCCGTTGCTAAAACGTTGGGAACCCCTGATCTAAGTCATTTGTTTTTGTAAAATTTTTAGTTGTAAGTTTAAGGGTAGTATTTAACAAGTTTATACCTCTGTAGTTTTCTGGCTGTTTTTATCAACTTTTTTGAATAGTAGAATTAGTTCGCTCGTTCTCCATTCTTCCGATATTTGATTGTGTTTTATAATTTTGTCAAATAATGTTTTTAATTGTTATGTCATTGCTGCTTTAAATATGTCGGTAATTTTGGTATTTCATCTTTACCTCCAGCATTTCTGTCCTTCAGCTTTAGATTTTCAAATGTTTTTCGAACTTTCCGTGTAGGTAATATTAACTTTTTCATTTGTAGCAGTTTTTGGTGTTTCCTGTTCTAGCGTCATTTGTTCTTCTTCTACATAGAGCTTTTTTTTGAGTAGATAGTCAATCCGTGTATCTTTTTTCTATGTTTTGGTTTTATTAGTTCCTTTATCTCCGTTCCTTGACCTCTTATAAAGCGCCATATTTCCTTTTGCAAATCATACAAAATTTCACGGATTATAGATTTGAAAAACAGACTCTTGTCAACAAGTTACTGGTAATATTTGTCCTGATATTTTAACTCTTATAACAACAATCTCTTTTTAATTTTTAAATTCTTCAATTATTTAATTATTTTAATGTATAAGATGCATCCTTTATCGGTTCATCTTTCTGTATTGAAAACATTACATTACATGCGAGAGCTGGACAGCTCCACAAGGAAGAGGGTAGTCGATCTAATATAGAAACAACCTGTATTGAATTCTTGAATGAATTAGCACCAGCATTATCTAATATAGTATTTGCGACAATGTGTGATTAAATAATAAAATGAGGCGCAATTTTACAGCAATAAACAAATTAGTTTAGCAAAATAGATTAGCAATCGTTATCAACAAAATAGCTGTTTGCTCAAAGCAAGAGGCTTTATTTAAAAATTTAACCTATTACCTTTATTGGGAGAGGGTTTTTCTGCTACGAGGTGTACAAAGGGTAAGTTACCTGGAGCGGAAGGTTGGAGGTTGTAAGGGCCGTTATGATGAAGTACCGCTATACTCGGTACCGATGGCCCTTGGAGCGCTAAACTGACTACATTAACTCCATTAACGTTACCTAAAAATTAAATATGATTCCGTTTTACCTAGATCTTCTAAATGCTTCTTTTCGTAATTAATTTTTTATTTAAAATGAAAGTGAGAGACAGTTAATATTCTACTCCGTTTCAGCGGCTCAGAAGCAATCACCATCCTCTTACATACGTTTCGCCCTTTTGGGATCTTCAGAGAGGCCTGTGGCTTGCTCTGAATCAAAACGAAAAGCTAACCAAAATCTCTACATTTACCATCTTTATAGAATTTTACTTTTGTAAGCATTAATAATGAAAATTAAATATCTCAAAAATACAAGCGAAAGAAGTTTTCGTGCCAGCTGGGTTAATATAGATTGTCTTTATTGATTGCAATGTATTCTTTTCGTCAAGATATAAGAAATTTGACCTGACGGTGGTGGGATGTCCCTACCGATTTAGTATCATAATAAATAGTTGACGTTACTAATCCCTCAATTGTCTTTGCGACGGGTGGCAATAGTTTTGGAACAGCTACTAGGGCCGTACTTTATATTATTTACAAAACTGACTCGTTACCTATCAATGCAAATAAATTATTAAAATTAAAATTTCTAGACAATGTATTAAAAATTTTGTTTACTGTAGACGAATTCGTTTATGTGTTAGTCATCCGAAATTAACTTGCTTGGAATCAATTACAAACGATCACAAACAATTTTTATGTCCAATGCGCTCATTACGTGAATTTTATGGAGTTAGATTATAATGTGTTTTATATCGTTTTCACTTTAAACAAAATGGACTTCCGCTAATGCAGGTTTCTATCTTTAAATAAAAAAATTAAAGGATCATTAGAAAGAGCATTAGTTAAAGATAAGATATACCTCTAATTATTATTCTATAGCTTTACACATAATTCTCGTGCTTATAGCTATTTAGGTAAAATTAAGTATCATTTATTTATCCAGAAAACATACATTATGGAACATTATGAAAGGGGGGCAAACATATTTAAGTTTGATATTTGCACATTCAGGCAGTCATTTTCTTGCATTTAGATAGAAGGTTAGATCGCGAGTATTCAAGTAAAATGTCTGAAGTCGGTGAAGCTAGTGCTAAGTGTAAAACACGTGTACATTTATCTCATGATGCCAAAGAAATTATTAGGAATGTTTATCAAACTGTGAAAGAAGATAATCCAAATCCAGAAGACGGTAAATTCCTCATCAAGACAACATCTCGACTGACAAGGATGCCATATACAACAGTGTGGAAAATTGTTACGAATAGAATTCAACCTCGTAAAAAGCGGAGTGACTTTTCTACACATAAAGCAGTAAATGAAAAAGATGCTGAGGTAATTAGAAGAGCAATTTACAATTTCTATTCAAAGAACCTAGTTCCAACGCTTAGTATGATCTACGATCAACTTGTTAAAGACTATTCCATTACGTATTCGCCTTCAACTTTATCAAGATTTTTGAATCACATTGGTTTTCGATAAAAGAAAATTAATAAGCGATCATCAATAATGGATTCTCCTCGTCTAATTAAATGGAGAAATGAATACTTGGATGCTATATCTAAATTTAAAGATGAAGGAAGACCGATATTTTATCTAGATGAAACATGGTTCGATACCCACGATACTGCTCAAAAAGGTTGGACAGACGATTCTATTAAATGTGCACCCAATTATACAATTAATAGAGGTCAGCGAATAATTATTCTGAAAATTGGATCCAAAAATGGCTGGCTTGGAGGGGAAAGTTTTTTACTATCGACAAAAAACATTAAAGATTCAAAGCTGGACTACCATGAAAATATGACGAGTAGCTTGTTTAAGGAATGGTTTGAAAAGAAGGTGTTGCCAAATTTGCCTCCAAAAAGTATAATTGTAATGGATAACGCAACGTATCACAGCGAACAAATTAGAAAAATCCCCGGTGTAGGTTCGACAAAAAAACAGATATCTGATTTTTTGTATGACAATGATTTGTACTTTGCAGAAACATATACAAAAAAAGAAATGTTGGAAGTTCTTCACACAAAAGTGTTTGAGAAACAATTTGTTATAGACGAATTAGCCAAACGTGATGGTCATAATGTATTGCGATTACCTCCTTACTACTGTGTCTTCAACCCCATTGAACTAATCTGGAGCCAACTTAAGGAAAGTTTACGGCGAAACAACTGCTGTCCCAAATTTAGTAGCGAATCGGTGTCACATGTTGTAGAAGAAATAAAAAAGATTTCCCCAACACTGTGGCAAAATTGTGTTTCACATGTTATAAAAACGGAAGATCATTACAGAACATTAACCTCACATATTAAACCAATAATTATAACATTAGATAACGATTCTAGTGAAGATGACAGCGATAGTGACATAGAGTTGTAATTTGTATTTATTTTTTTCCGTCTAAACTTCAAATTTTATTACATAGATATACATAGATATAAATACATAATAAATATAATGATATGATATTTAAATTTATATTTATTATTCCAACCCCATTAAAATATTATATCTACTTGAAGACTTGAATTTTTTTTTGTTAAGGGGATGGGTACGAACTTTCGGCTTTAAGCCGTTACGTTATTACCGAGGGCCAAAAGTCCCTGAAAACTTCTATAATGTTTATTTTAATTAGTTACAGGGGTGAAAAACTAAGAGAAAATTTAGTGTGATTTTTAATTTCAAATATCTCATTCAAAAGAAACTTTTAATTCATTCCAAGGCACCTTCGGCCCTCGGTAATAAAGTAATTTTTCATTCTGCGTTTAAATTTTTCAAAAATACTTACATATTAGTTTTCTCAGGATTCGAAAAAAATGATTACATTTAAAACACATTGAAAATTTTGACAGGCGTCAAAATTTTGCATTTGTTCCTTTCCCCTTAATTTTAGCGAATCCGCTCCTGGAGGGTTTGTTGTTTGTTATTATGATACTAAATCGGTAGGGACATCCCACCAGCGCCAGGCCAAATTTCTTATATCTTGACGCGAAGAATAACTGGTAAGGTTAAGGTAAATGTATATTATTGTAATGTACAGTGGGATAAAAAGTTCGTAGGCTGACACATAGATGGCACTACTGGTATTAAATCCATATTATCTTTAGTCAGACCTGATCTTCAAAAGATGCGTGTATAAATTTGATAGCTGTCGAACTATTAGTTTATGAGATATAGCATTTTGACTGAAGCAACTTGTGTTAGTTTAAAGAAAATCGATAAAAAGGAATTTCGTTTCTTAATATAGCATTGACTTTAGCGAAAAAAATATTGTTGAAGCCAAAGTTTGGCTTGATAAATATTATTCGGACTGCACCAGGAAAATCAACCATTAAGAAAAAAATGGTTTGCTAAGTTTAAACAAGGCGAAATGAGCTGCGAGGACGATCCACGCCTTGGACGCCCCAAAGAGGGTGTTACCGACGAAAAGATCAAAAAAGTTCACAAAATAATTTTGGATGACCATAAAGTGAAGTTTTGGATGACTATTACTTTGCGTTATTAGAGCGTTTGAAGGACGAAATCGCGAAAAAACGGCCCCATTTGAAGAAAAAGAAAGAACTGTTTCGTCAAGACAATACACCGTGTCAAAAATCAATGAAAACCATGGAAAAATTTCATGAATTGGGCTTCAAATTGCTTCCGTAGCCACCTTATTCACCAGATATGGCTCCCAGCGACTACCACTATTCGCCGAACATAAGAGAATGCTCGCTGGAAAGAAATTTAACACCAATGAAGAAGTAATCGCCGAAACGGAGGCTTATTTTGAGGCTAAAGATAAATAATTGTATTGTAAAAATGGCATTTAAAAGTTGTATGAACGCTATAATCGTTATATCGCCCTCGAAGGTAACTATATTGAATAATAAAATCAACTTTTGTCAAAAAAATCTTTCTGTGTTAGCTTACGAGCTTTTCAGCCCAACGATTAATAATAATGCAATAACTGTATATGTGTCAATGGCCTATACTCTCGAGACACATACATTTAAATAAAATAAAAATAATATAATCTGATTTTAGTATTACTAATTTGCTCAATTTTCTGAGATAATTCTTGAATCTATAAAAGAAACTACATTTCAGAAAAGGTACCTCTTAACTCTCAACGTCCATGCCATCTATGATATTTCAATGTAATTACCAAACTATTGATTATATTTTTAGTAAACTAGGGCGCAAACAATAATGATTGTGAAAGTTTGGCACAGAACCCTATGCCCTGCAGATCAATACGACTTAACTTCGTAATATCACCACTAGGTGGCAGCAGTATTCCAGCTTTTTTCTTATAAAAAAATGGTAATAATATGGGAGTAATACAATGTTGTGTATCATTACGGTTCATTAAAATATGATATTACAAAAAAATAGTAAAATAGAATGCTTTTATTGCTGTTTTAATTTTTTATTAATCCAATATTTTAAATTTTTAATTACTGAATACAAAATGGTTTGAAGAGTTTGATATACAACTTAATAAAGTAGTCATCATCATAACCCAGCCTTCTACGTCCAAAGTTAAACATAGGTCTCCTTTAATGTCTTCTAGTGTGTCGGCCTTGAGCTTCCTGAGTGCCGGTACTCTACCTTGGCTTCTTCTGTCTTCTCGTAATCTCCACACTGTAATTTTTTAGATCAACTGCTCGTGATTAATTCTGGCCACATGTCCCGCCTAGTTCCAGTTCATTCAATTCAGTTATGCTATGGGCTCTATCAGCTCTATGACACCTGTGACGGCTGTCCTTCTTCTGATTTCTTCGTTTCTGACCCTATCTCTGAGAGTCAGTCCAAGTAACGACCGTTCCATTCTCCTTTCCATAGTTACAATCCCTTTAAAGTTTTCTGTTATCAGAACTATGTCAGCAAGAAATAGGTGAGAGAACATTTCCTTATCGAAATTGATTCCTTTGGTAATTGTTTGAAAGCATATTCCAAAACTGCCGTAAAGAATTTGGCAGATCGTTGTGTCAGAATAACAAGGTTCTAACTGCCTCAGGTGCCATTTTTAGTTATGACTATTTAAAGTTTGTATGTTATATATTTATTTTACTATTGTCGCCACTTTTATGTGTTAACAATGTAAATTTTTAAAAAAATTCATATATTTTTATTAACAGTAAAAGGTTACTTCAATAGTTAATACAAAGGAGTTCTGATTTGAGAAATGAATTAAACTTATTTAATCAAGTTATATTTTCCACACATACCTTTGTTTAACAATTAGTATACAATAAAACAACTTCTAGTTGTTTAATAAAGTCTTATTATTAACTTATAAACACTTTTAGTTCTTGCAGATAGGACCTTGTGTACTTAGTTGACTGTTTTTTATGTCAGTTAGAAGCTTGTTAACTTTTATCAACATTTAAAATTCTCTGAGATAGAACCTTGTAACTTTCGTATTTCAGCCACCTGTTAATAGATGTCGGTGCTAGGATCATATTAAGGTAAAGAACATAAAATAGAACCAAGTTACAAAAAAATCTCAATTTTAAAAAATTTGCAGATAGAACCTTGTTATTCTAACACAACGAGATAGCGTGTCTTCTGCACAATATACTGTGCCATCTTGTAGGTTTCTGATTTTGGTGTAGACGTAAGTTAAACAATTTCTTATAATATATTCTCTCAATTCTTCTTCTGTTGGTGCCTATTCATTTTGAATATTGGCGATCACTCTGGCTATAATTATTTTATTAGCTAATGCTTTAAATAGATTATTTGTAGTTGTGGAGAACCATTTCCTCAGGGTTTTGAGATAGACGTTGAGAGCTGATTCATATTTTTTTGCAGAAATTGCTTGAAATTAACTCATGTAATAATAATTGAGTTATCCTCCCACTCAAAAAGGTCCGGAACATTGTTTAAATAATCAAAATGACAAAAAATTAAGGAAAAATTCGATTTTTTTCTTGGTTCTTTTATTATAACTTTAAAAGTATTCCCTTCCGAGGAAAGTTGTACTGACATAAAGTTGCACAATTAAATTTCCTACAATATAGGATTAATTAAAAGTTTAAAAAATTGGTACCTTTGTTGAAAAATAGCAATAATTTCGAAAAAAACCATAAAAAAACAAGTATTTGCATTTTAAGTTTTTCAAGAATTCATAGACTTTCAGGTTTTACCCAAAAAAACTATATGATATGTTAAAACAATATTTTAAATTTCGTTAAGATTGGTTCAATAGATTTTGCAAAATAAAGTTTGCAATCCAGCTTTCGCAAAAAAAATTATTTTTTTAAAATGTTGCAGAACTGAAAATAAAGCAGACAGTAAGCTAAACCTTCTTTTTGCTTATAGAAGAATACTCTACCTTTCATTTGCAATTTGCAAAATTAAAATCGGTTTGCAGACACGGCGTCAGGATTTTTTTTTAAATAAACGTTAATTTTTGGTGCTACGCGCAGGACAGCGGTGTTCGATTCGCACAAGTTGATTTCCACCAAAATTTCTTCCAATCTATATTTTGTTCTATTTTAATATTTTAATTCCACAAAAATCAAACTAATTTTATTATTGTGTGTTAAATCTTGTTTAACAATTGCATATGTTTAAAAATAATAAAGTTTTATTAAGTTAAAATATATGAACAAAGAAAATTTTTGCAAAAAAAAATAAAATTTCAAAGGAAAGCGTACTTGTTTTTATTTTGCAATATACAAATTTATTTATTTATATCGAAATGTCCGCATTTATAAGACATGTGTTAGACGCGTACTGACATACGCAGCTGAGACAAGGGCCGAGACAACAAAGACCAAACAAATAATGAGAACAACAGAGATGAAAACCCTAAGATCCATAAGAGGTATCACAGTCAGAGATAGAATACGAAACGAAGACACATTGAGAGAGCTAGGCGTTCAAGACGTAGTGAGATGGACAAGAGCGCGACGACGCATGTGGAGAGACCACGTAGATCGGATGGACCCTGAACGTATGGCGCATTGGGCGAAAACACAGAAGCCCAACACCAAGCGACCATAGGAAGACCCAAAAAACGATGGTACGAGAGTTGGAGCTCCGGATCGCAGCAAAGACTGTAACAGAAGAAACAGGACATAGTCCTATTACAAGAAGAAGAAGAAGAAGAAGATATCGAAATGTACTAAAAATAAAATTTTATCAATCATTATCAAAGGTCATTGGAATGCTCAATCAGAGCAAACGTATCCGCTATCCTGCGTTTAACACAAAAAATTAATATTTATTTAAAAAAATTCCTGACGCCGTGATAGTTAACCGATTTTAATTTTCAACAAGGGTGACATTTTTTAAAATTTTTAACTAGTCCTATATTATCGAAAATTCAGTTACCCAACTTTTATGTCAGTACTTTTCTCGGAAATGAATACTTTTAAAGTTATAATCAAAAAACAAGGAAAAAAAAAAGAATGTGTTTGTACTTTGTACGCACGTAAGAACTTATATTTCTATTATATGATTTCAACGAACGATTATACTTTCAACAGGTTATTTGTATTTAAAGATTAAACTAATTTTTACTTACTACTTTCCAAAATTTTTTATTAAAACAACACTAAAATAAAAAAAAAAGTTAGATAACACAAGGATTTGAACCAGGGACCTCTCGATCTCCGGTCGAACGCGCTACCACCGAGCTAAACTCCCTTTGCTTTGACAGCTTACAAGATTTCTCATACATACTGACAAATTCAATAAACCAAGTGAAAAAATGCTTTAAAATTTAAAGTAAATATATTTACTATTATTATAAAATATTTTATTGCCGAGGAAGACAAATCCAAAGACACAAAAATTATAATAAATAAAACATTTACTAAAAACACTAATATATTCTTTTAATGACTTATTTGCGCGTATACATACATAATTTGAAAGATTAGCAACGAACTACATACTGTCTGTCTGCGCATGTGCCAGGCAAGTATAAAATTTCACCCTCGATCGTAAAGAAGTGTAACTTCAAAAATCGAATTTTTCCTTCATTTTTTGATATTTTGATTATTTAAACAATGTTCCGGACCTTTTTGAGTGGGAGGATAACGTAAATATTATTGTGTTATTTTCAAGCAATTTCTGTAAAAAATATGAGTCACCTCTCAACGTCCAAATGTACTAATATTTTTACAGATGCGTCCAGGTCTAATATTAGTATGATTATTATCCTATCCCTTAATAATGTCTATCAGAAGGCATTTCTCTTTCTGTGCCTCAGAATAAATTGTCTTCACTTAGGATTTAAACAAATCGTTATTTCGAATTCGTTCTAATGTTAAAATGAAACGGATATAGAAACCTCTTTTTCTTCTTACGGTGACTTATCTTAAGACGTTGTTCATTACATTTGCCCATTTAATCTTATTTGCAGCCGCCCTGACTAATCCTATGGGGGTCATATTCGTCCATTGTCGTAGGTTTTTAAGCCAAGAGTTGCGTTTTTTTCCTGGTCCTCTTTTGCTATTGATTTTGCCTTAAGTTATAAATAGGAGCAGTGCATACGTTGGATTTCTTACGATGTGACCAAAATATTGTGTTTTCCTTTCTTTTATTATAAGCATAAGCACCTTTCCTTGTTTATTCCCCACAAAAGACTTCCGCATTTGTCGTATGGCTTAAGTAGATAATTCTGAGCATTTTACGGTAAAACCAGAGTTCGAATGCTTGGATTCTTTTTTGTGTTGCTTCTGTCATTGTACAAGCGTCAATCCCATAGAACAATGTGGAGAAAAAAGAGCGCTTAAGTGTTCTAGTTCTTAATGAGATGTCCAGCTGGCGGTTGCATAGACTCATTTTTGCAAACACTCTACGTGCCTTTTCCAGACGTTTTCTTATCTCTAGTGAGTGGTCCCAAGTTTCATCAAGGTTACTTCCAAGGTACGTTATTATTGTTACTCTGTCCAGATCTGTTCCGTCGACATTGACCTTCACCCTTATGTTTTGGTGCTTCCTGATAATCATCGTTTTTGTCAAAAATGAATAACCATTTTCAATTTCGTTGCAAAACGAAAATACACCCGAACCATATTCTAGTCCAATCAGAGAGTGCAGCAAGCACCTCTACCGGTTTCGAAACTTATTAGTCTCTCATCATTAGGCACATATGCTGCTCTCTCTGATCTAACCAAAACAAACCCCAGCGTGCAGTCCCGGATTACAACGAACGAAATCGCATAGATGCCCTAGCGGCAACTGCTAGCAAAAAGACTAAGTTTTCTTTCTAATGGCATATAAAACAACATAATGCTATTCTACATCCCACCAGAATGAAAACAATGGGAACCTTCTCTGGTTACACCTCCGAGGCTTCTACAATTTGCAAGCCATACTGATGCTGAGACTAAGGAAGATGAGGGAATTTTACAATTTACAATTCACGTCCCATCTGCTCAGCGCGGTAAAGTTCCAACGAGAATGGTTCCCTTCATACTCCAATCAGAGTAAATGTACACACATCAAAAATGAATAACCATTTTCAATTTCGTTGCAAAACGAAAATACAGCCGAACCATATTCTAGTCAAATCAGAGAGTGCAGCAAGCACCTCTACCGGTTTCGAAACTTATTAGTCTCTCATCAGGAGGCACATATGCTGCTCTCTCTGATCCAACCAAAACAAACCCCAGCGTGCAGTCCCGGATTACAACGAACGAAATGGCATAGATGCACTAGCAGAAAAGACTAAGTTTTCACTCTAATAGCATATGTGCCTCCTGATGAGAGACTAATAAGTTTCTAAACCGGTAGAGGTGCTTGCTGCACTCTCTGATTGGACTAGAATATGGTTCGGCTGTATTTCCGTTTTGCAACGAAATTGAAAATGGTTATTCATTTTTGATTTACATGTCTACTCTGATTGGAGTACGAAGGGAACCATTCTCGTTGGAACTTTACTGCGCTGAGCAGATGGGACGTGAATTGTAAATTGTAGAATTCCTTTATCTTCCTTAGTCTCAGCATCCGTATGGCTTGTAAATTGTAGAAGTCTCGGAGGTGTAACCCGAGAAGGTTCCCATTGTTTTCATTTTGGTGGGATGTAGAATAGCATTATGTTGTTTTATATGCCATTAGAGTGAAAACTTAGTCTTTTAGTCTTTTTTCATCGTTTTTGTCTTCTTTGTAGGTATTAAATTGCATTCCAAATTATCTGCAGGCTGTCGTTACTCGGTTCATTATGCGTTGCAGTGCTTCAGCATTAGCTGCCAGAATGACCGTGTCATCAGCGTATCGCAGGTTATTTATACATTGCGTGTTTATATTTATACCATCCGAGGTGCCTTCCAAACCTTTCATAAATATCTTAGTAAAGGTGACAGGACATATCCCTGTCTTACTCCCTTCTCGATATTAATTTTTCCAGATGTTTCGCTTTTTATTCTGATTTTAGGTTCTTGTTCTTGGTAGAGGTTTGAAATGTTCCTTAAGTCTTTATCATCGATATTACATGACCTTTAAATATCTATTAGTTTATCATGTTTCACCAGGTAAAAAGCCTGCTCAAAGTCTATAAAACACAAGTATACATCAGAATCGACATCTTTCAACTAGCAAATGTATTGAAAACAGTACTTCTTTTATTCCGAAGTCATTCGTAACACCAAATTGAGTTTGGTCAGTATACTCTACTAATAGTATGTAATGCTCTATTGTTTTATAGAGTATTATTGTAGAAACCACAAATTGAACATATCTGAGTATTTAAAATTACAAATAAAATCTGCGTCTCACCTCACAAAATGAAAACAATTAAGTAAAGTCTTAAATAGTAGTTTTAGTGGAAATTGCTTGGCGTGAGAAAGGAAGGAGAGGAGGCAGAATGTGATTGGAGCCGTGTCTAATAAGATTATTAACGAAGTCTGGAACTAGATGTAAAAGCTTTTAGTTCGAAGGGGTATTTCTCTCAATTAAAGTTTCCTAACGTGGGAAATTTCATGCGAAAAAAGTGCACCTCCTTTTATTTGCAGCTGTGAGGTTGGCCTAAATATAGGTGACTTTTATAATCTAGTTTTGTTTACTAAAAAACATTAGATTCTATAAATCTCAACAAAGCTTACGTGATAAATTCCGGTTTAAAA
Organism: Diabrotica virgifera virgifera; assembly: GCF_917563875.1. Lineage (NCBI taxonomy): Eukaryota > Metazoa > Arthropoda > Insecta > Coleoptera > Chrysomelidae > Diabrotica > Diabrotica virgifera. The sequence goes on along the minus strand of NC_065449.1, from coordinate 4,266,362 downwards.
TAACTATTGAAATATAATATAAAATATAATAACTTTATTTATAAGAAATTTATAAACTTTTTTGGGCAAAACACCCAACCCCGTATTCAAACAGTTCTTATATTGGTAGAAATACGTGGATGATATACTAGTATGCTTTACAGGAACTAACAGGCAACTTAACCAATTTTTATCATACATTCACTCCATAGTAAAATTAGTATGGTACAATTTGATCCATTTAATGGCATAACCCAGACATACAAAGTGAAAGTTATCCTGCAACACCAAATTGTTCTATATGGTCCGCATAATGTTCAGAGAAAAGTCAGGGGGAGAGGGGGAAGAAATCGGTAAATTCGTAGTTTTTTACGTTTTTCGTCGATATTTCCAAAACTATGCGGTTTAGCATGAACAACCTTCTATAAAAAAATGTTTTGCATTAAATTTGAAATAAAAAAGGCCCTATGCATAATTCTTCTAAAATGAACGGTTCCAAAGTTACGGGGGTAGTATAGTAAAATTGGTCCAAAAAAAAAAAGAATGTGTGTGTACTTTGTACGCACGTAAAAAGTTATACTTCTAAATATGATTTCAATGAAATAAATATACTTTCGGACAGTTTATTTGTATTGCATTTAAAGGTTAAATTAATTTTTACTTACTACTTTCCAAAAATTTTTATTAAAACAATACCAAAAATTAAAAAGATTAGAAAACACCAAGATTTGAACTGGGGACCTCTTGATCTCCAGCCCAATGCTCTACCACTGAGCTATACCCTTTTTTTTATACGGGCTACAAGATTTCTCAGACATAGTGACAAACATACGAAGTGAATTATAAAATACTTTAAATATTACTTATCTTATTCCCGAGGTAGACAAGTCCAAATACACAAAAATTATAATAATAGTTATTTGATATAAATGTTAAAAGGACAATTTTAAGGCAAGTATGTGAAAGATTCGCTTCTCTCATTTTGCAATTCACATGAGTGCTTTAAAAATTTACTTTTTAACACCTATATCATACAATATTTTTTCTACAAACGTCTTATATATCAACAATTATAATTTATTCATTCTCAATTACAGGAAGTACCTACAAAAACTTTTACTTGAACTTGACTGACATTCCATTTTTATATTTTTCTTGACATTACATCAAAACTGCCTAATTATACTGTCAATACGTAAATCATAACTATGTAGAATAACATCTACTTTTATTTTTGTATATTCTAACAAATTTTAATAGTTTTTATCTACAAACGTGTTAAAAATGCAATAATACAGTTTAAATTAAATTTAAAAAACCTTTTAAACCACCTTTTTCAAATTGCGCAAGTTGTATTATTAATATTAATGTTAATAAATGAAATATAAATATTTTGACGTTTCACAATTTGACAATTCACTTTTAACTGCAGTGCCTTAAAATTTTTAAAGCACTTGTGCTTTAAAGTAGAATTTTTAACGCTCCTATGGAGTGCTATAAATTGCATTTTCAACACCTTTATGGAAAAATATATTTAAAAACACTAATATATCCTTTCCACACCTTTTCTGGACTGATACATACATAAATTAAAACATTTAGTAATGAACTCCACACTGTCTGTGTGCGCATGCGCGCAGATTAATAAAATTTCACCCTCAATCGCGCCTAAAGAAGTATAACTTCAAAAAGGCCTAAACCAGACATCCAAAGTAAGTTTTCCTCCAACACCAAATTGTTCTATATGGTCCACACATTGTTCAGTAAGAAGTTACACCCTTTTGAGCTTCCGGTTTGGGTGGGGGGAGTTGGGGAAGTAGTCGGTAAATTAGTAGTTTTTTACGCTTTTCGTCAATGTTTCTAAAAATATGCATTAGCGTAAAATATGTCCCATACAAAAATGTTCGACATAAAATTTAAAACAAAGAAGGTCCTATACATAATTGTTATAAAATCAACGGTTTCGTTACAGAGGGTGAAAAGTGGAGGTTTTCGATACTTTTTATATTTTTCGGGCAATTTATAATATTATTACTGATGAAAGAAATTTTCTTTAACAGGATTGTGTTTTGTAAACAGAATTTGCTATTTGAGTGGCCGATGGTATGTTAGTGATAAGACCTTGAAGAAACGTCAACCTCACCATACAAAATCATCATCAATTGCCCAAAAAATATAAAAAGTATCGAAAACCTCCACTTTTCACCCTCCGTAACTCTGGAACCGTTGATTTTATAACAATTATGTATAGGACCTTTTTTGTTTTGAATTGTATGTAGAACAATTTTGTATAGAACATTGTTTACGCTAAAGCATAGTGTTATAAATATTGACGGGAAACCTAAAAAACATACTAATTTACCGAATTCTTCCCCATCTCTCCCCCAAACCAGACGCTCAAAATGGTGTAACTTGTTACTGAACAATATGTGGACCATATAGAACAATTTGGTGTTAGAGGAAAACTTTTACTTTGGATGTTTGGGTTAGGCCTTTTTTGGACCAATTATACTATACTACCTCCGTAACTTTGGAACCGTTCATTTAAGAATGATTATGTGTGGGGCGTTTTTTATTTCAAATTCAATGTAGAACATTTTTGTATAGAAGGTTCTTTACGCTAAACCGCATAGTTTTAGAAATATTGGTGACCAAACCCGACGCTCAAAATGGTGTGACTTTTTTCTGAACATTATGTGGACCATATAGAACAATTTGGTATTGGAGGATATCTTTCACTTTGGATGTCTGGGTTTGGGTCTAGTTATACCATACTATATTTAATTTACAATAGAAACAGAACGAACAGAATCAGTCCATAAATTTTCGAGATGTAAACATGAGTTGTTTTCCGTATTTCATAAACCTACCCATACTGACACAAATATACACAACTCATAATCCCTTCCTACACAACATAAATAAGTACCCTACCACCATAGCATTCTTCTTCTTTAAGTGCCGTCTCCGCGACGGAGGTCGGCAATCATCATAGCTATTCGAGCTTTAGAGACGGCTGCTCTGAAAAGTTCATTTGATGTACATCCTTACCATTCTCTCAGGTTGCGCAGCCACGATATTCTGCGTCTCCCTATGCTCCTTTGGCTACATGAGTCTTTCCCTGCATAATGAGCAATTTGTTTCTCACTCGACGTGTAGTATGTCTGAGATATTTCAATTTTCTGGTTTTGATTGCATTTAAGACTTCCATTTCTTTATTCATCTGTCTCAGAACCTCTTTGTTTATGACGTGTTCTGTCCACGATATGTTCAGATTTCTTTTATACACCCAGAGCTCGAATGATTATAGTTTTTTAATTGATGCCGCATTCAAGGTCCAAGCTTCCATTCCATAAAACAAAGTCGAGAAAACGTAGTACCTATCCAACCTAACTCTTAGCTCCAACTTCAAATTTCTTGTGCAGAGCACTTTTCTTGTTTTGTTAAAATTTGCTCTAGCCTTTTCTATTCTGATTTTGATTTCCTGTAAGTAATCACCTGTGGAGTTGATCATTGTTGCAAGGTATGCATATTGGTCGACTCGTTTGACATTGGATCCGTTTATGACGAGATTCTCGTTATTTCTTTGAGTTTTCGATATTCTCATAAACTTTTTCTTCTTGAAGTTCATTGTCAGACCGTATTCTTGTCCAAACTCCACTATTCTGATCACCAGCCTCTGAAAATCCCCAATAGTTTTGGCTAAGATGACAGTGTCATCCGCATATTTAATGTTGTTAATGGGAACTCATTGGTTCTTTGAGCATTAATACACCAGGATATATACCAGGAATAAAGCAACGATTCAATGAAAACAAAAATGAAAATGGAGAACTACTTATTAACTTTTGCTCTCAGAACGAATTTCGAATAAACAATACGTTCTTCAGACACAAAGATCAACAAAAATATACATTCCAAAATACAAGAGGACACAGATCCGTTATTGATTATATATTGACGAACAGAAACATCCACCACTCTCAAGTACTAGACATACGATGTTTAAGTGCAGCTAATATTGGAAGCGATCACAACCTAGTACTTGGATAAATCAGAATAGAGCTAAAAAGAAACAGGAAAGAAGACCCTGTTGAATGTGAGACAAGAATAAAGGTAGAACAGCTACGAGACTTGTCAACACGAGATCTATACCAGAGAAGACTGCAAAAAGTACTGAATGAAAACTACATTACACCGGATGAAGACATAGAAGAAAGTTGGAGGAAGATCAGAGATAATATCAAAATGGCAGCAACGGAAGCACTTGAAGAACGTAAAATAAGTAAACATATACGAAAGAAAAGGAGAACACCATGGTTCTTTGAAGAAATAAAAATAAAATGCCAAGAAAAAAAAGAAAATCTACCTAGAATACAAGTCGAAAAGAACAAGACAAACATATGAAGAATATAAAAGAGTACGAAATGAATTAAACTCAATAGTAAGAAGGAAGAAAACAGAACATTGGGAAGCATTTTCAAAAGAGATGGAGCACGACTTTTATGGGATGCAAAAGAAAATGTGGAAAATGATAAGAGGTCCAAGAGCAGAGATGAAGGAATTGATAGAAGTAAAACATATTGATACAAATACATGGACAACTTACCTAAAAAACCTCTATCAAACAGCTAATCACAAAGAACTGGAAACATCAGTATTGGAATCGGATGAGAAAACATAAATTAAAGAGGAAGATATAAAGAACGCATTAAAAAAGATGAAAAATCGAAAAGCTCCTGGGAAAGATGTAATAGCTAATGAACTTTTAAAATACGGAGGAGATCGACTTCAGAAAGAACTGAATATCCTTATAAGTAAAATATTAAATACAGGAAGAATTCCAGAAAAATGGAGAACCACTCAAATGATAGCGTTATTTAAGAAAGGTGATAGGGCAGACCCCAGTAACTATATAGGGATAAATTTACTGAGCACTATACTGAAACTCACAACAAAAATACTTATGGAGAAAATAATGGCGTGCATAAATATATCGGATGAATAACAAGGACTTAGACGTGGAAGATCATGTAACGATGCAGTTTTTGTGATAAGGCAAATAGCGGAGAAATCATTAGAATATAACAAACCAGCCTTTTTCTGTTTCATAGACCTAGAGAAAGCATTTAATAGAATCCAAATAAATGATGTGATACACCTACTATATGAGAAAAATTTACCACTGGATATCATAAAACTGATCAAAACATATATGTAAGAAATAAAATAGAAATGAAAGTCAATGGAATACTAACAGAACCCATAGAAACAAACATAGGAATCAGGCAAGGAGATTGACTAAGCCCTCTACTGTTTAACATAATATTGGATGCAATAATAAAACAAGTAAAGAAAAAAAGAGGGTACAAAATGGGCAATAGAGAGATAAAAATACTCTGTTACGCTGATGACACCGTGTTAGTAGCAGAGTGCGAAGACGACCTACAAAGATTATTGCACGAGTTCAACATTAACGCAAAAGAAATGAATATGAAAATATCAGCCCAAAAAATAAGAAGCTTAGTAATTGCCAAAGAACCAATAAGATGCAAATTGGAGTTAGACAATCAAATTATACAACAAGTAATGACTTTCAAATATCTGGGAATTAATCTATCAGCCGACAACAATATCGAAGAAGAGGTAAAAGACCAAATAATCAAAGCCAGTAGAACGGCCGGATGCCTAAACGACACAATTTGGGAAAACAAACACCTAAGACAGATCCTACCAACTACCGAGGAATTACACTACTCAATTCTACATCAAAACTATTGACAAAAAGCCTATCCCAAAAAATATATAAGAAAGCCAGTGTATCGGAAGAACAACAGGGTTTTCGCCCAAACAGATCTACAATAGACGCTATTTTCATAATGCGACAATTAGTTGAGAAATCAATAGAATTCGACAAGCCCATGTTCACATGCTTTGTAGATCTGAAACAAGCATTCGACAGAGTACGATTAAAGGACGTGCTCACTATCCTTGAAAAGAAAAACATAGGTCAGAGGTATAGAAACATAATCAAAGAGCTCAATAGATCCAACAAAACACGAATTAAAACCACACACGGGCTCACGGAAGAAATCAAAATCAATGCAGGCATTAGACAAGGGGACAGCCTCAGTCCATGCCTATTTAATTTAATAATGGATGAAGTTATAGGTAGTGTTAACATAATAAATCAGGGATACAAAATGGGTAACCGAACCATGAGAATACTTTGCTACGCAGATGATGCAATCTTAATCGCCGAAAACGAAGATGACTTACAACGCCTACTACAAAAATTCAAAATAACCGCCGAAAAGTATAACCTGACACTATCCAAAGAGAAAACCCAATCGATGGTAATATCCAGGATCCCAATTAGATGTAAATTAGTAGTGGACGACCATATAATCGAACAGGTAATGGATTGCAGATACCTAGGTGTGGAAATATCTAGCGACAGGCATCTGTGGCAAGAATCAAAACAGCAGGCAACGAAAGCAGCGAGAATATCTGGTTTCCTGAGGGATATAATCTGGCGGAATAAATATATGAGCACCGAAAGCAAAGTCCGCATTTATAAGACATGTGTTAGACCCGTACTGACATACGCAGCTGAGACAAGGGCCGAGACAACAAAGACCAAACAAATAATGAGAACAACAGAGATTAAAACCCTAAGATCCATAAGAGGTATCACACTCAGAGATAGAATACGAAACGAAGACACATTGAGAGAGCTAGGCGTTCAAGACGTAGTGAGATGGACAAGAGCGCGACGACGCATGTGGAGAGACCACGTAGATCGGATGGACCCTGAACGTATGGCGCATTGGGCGAAAACACAGTAGCCCAACACCAAGCGACCCATAGGAAAACCCAAAAAACGATGGTACGAGAGTTGGAGCTCCGGATCGCAGCAAAGACTGTAACAGAAGAAACAGGACATAGTCCTATTACAAGAAGAAGAAGAAGAAGAAACACCTAAAATTGGAAACAAAGGCCTGAATATATAAGTCAGTTATTAGGCCAGTTATGACTTACACGGCCGAAACAAGACCAGATACAAGCAAAACACGAAGACATCTGGAAACCAACGAAATGAAGATCTTAAGAAGGATTTCTGAAAAAGGACTACAGGATAGGGTAAGAAGTGAGGAAATCAGACGCATATGTGAGGTAGACAATATAAATACCTGGGTAAAGAACAGAAAAGAAGAGTGGAATGAGCACATAAGCAGGATGTCTGAATCAAGGATAGTAAGAATAGCCAGGGACAAGTCACCGTTAGGCAGGAGAAGTATAGGACGCCCAAGGAAAAGATGAAATGACAACTTAGGGGCAGAATGAAAGGTACCGTTGAAGAAAAACAGGCAGTATTGCCTATATAAAATAAGAAGAAGAAGAAGAATGGAGACTCCATTTATGTGTCCATGGGAACTCCTGTCCAAAAACTTAGATCGGTGATACTAGTAGAACCTTTGAGAAACCTATAGCAGAACACCAATAATATAAAAACCGATTCTACGTAGGCACTTCATTTTCTAGATCATAATCATTAGTTTAATGAACGGTTTTATGGAATCTATAGAAATTAATAAATTAAAAAATACAGATATAATTCTGAATAACCAACTTTAAACAAACAACTCCTTACTCCTCAGCTTATTCAGTTAAAGAGTATAAAGTGTAGACTCAGAGTAAAAACACTAACTTGAGAAAGGCACTCTGCCGAAACAGGTGTAGTGACATTAATTTGTAACCCATTTTGTGAAAGAGTATTGAAAACAAGAGTTTTCAGTATTTTATTGTTAGATAAAATGAATTTCTTTCATGTAACGGTCGAATCTATAAATTGTTTATGATATCCTGGTAACAAAAACCAACATTGAACCTTATTTTTATACGGTTTGTAAGTTCGTTTCGAGAACAAGTCAGTTATTTGTATTCTACACGCAAATTGGAAAAAGTCTCAAGTTCCATTTTCACAGGAATGTATATATCAATGTGGCTGTAAGGGACTATTATGATCATAGTAATGGCTTAAAGGAATTTCGAAGCTTATGCGGCTGAATAACGTCTTGTTCCTTCGGAATATTAATTTACTGGAAGAAAATTCAATTCAGAGAGAAAATCATTCAAGCTATTTCTGTCATTTACTACTAAGGTTTTTTATGTTCAAAGTAAATCGTTAATAAAAAGTTTTCTTTAATGGCGTAAGCGCAAAATCTTGCTTCAATGTGTTTTAGATGCATTCATTTTTTTCGAATCCTGGGAAAACTAATAAGTACTTTTGAAAAATTTAAGAGCAGAATGAAGGATTCCATTATTACCGGGGGTCAAAAGTCCCTTACAATAACCAAAAAGTTTTTTTGAATGAGATGTTTGAAATTAAAAATCACACTAAATTTTCTCTTTTTTGTCACCCCTATAACTTATTAAAATAAACTTTATAGAAGTTTTCACGAGCTTTCGGCCCTCAGTAATAATGCAATCTGTCGGTAATAATGCAAAAATAATTATTAGTTTCTCAGGATTCGAAAAAAAATTAATACATTTAAAAATATTTGCATGAAATATTTCGCCTACTCCCTTAATATTCTTGTTTAAAGGTAATTTGATACCAGCAATGTACCATACGTCCTATAATTTCCTGCGGCCTGCTAGTAAAGATATTTCACCAGATTGCTCTACAAAACACGAAACTGGTACCGACTCTGAATGATAGCAAAGTATAGTGCTTAATTATTATTATAATTAGCATCATAAAGCTATTGTAAAAAATTGCCAAAAATACCATATTTTGTTACGCCACTTTCCCCATCGCGCAGCGATAAACAAACCTGTCTGCTGGCTTCCACAACGTTCGAGAATATTCGACGGATCGAGAATCAGATGGGGTCCGGACAAATAATCCCCGGACAAATAATCCCGGACAAACAATCCCCCACAAGTTATCCTTGGACAAAAAATCCCCGGACAAAAAATCCCCGGACAGAAAATTCCCGGACAAATAATCCCCGCACAAAAAATCCCCACAAAAAATCCCGGACAAATAATCCCCACAAATTTTTTTGGACAAAATATCCTCACAAAAAATCCTGGAAAAATATAGTTCTCTAAAAGTTTTCCCGAAATTTTAACAAATTTCGAATTCCAATTCCATGCTGAAAACTTCAAATTTTACATGACAAAATAGTGTGAGTTTTTTCAAAAATCGTGGAAGATATGGGGAATGAGCTAAGGCCCCGTTTTCATGACATGCGCTTAACGCGCGTTTTGATAACGCGCCATTAGAACTACATACATTTTACTGAAGGCCGTTCACATGCTAACGCGCGTTTTAGGTCATTAAGACGCGCGTTGGCATGTGAACGGTCTCAAGTAAAATCTATGTAGTTGTAATCGCGCGTTATTAAAATGCGCGTCAAGCGCCTGTCAAACGGGGCCTTAGCTCGTTCCCCATATAGTCTAAGAGCTAATGAACCCTTTGACTAACGGTCGTTCTGTAAGGCTAGAAATTTTTCTAATGATAATTCATAGCACACCAATGCTAAAAACCATGACCTGGCAGGCATCAGCGGTGCACGTGTATCTACCAGGTGAATCGAAGAGTGCAAATTTAGGGGGTAAAATAAACTTTCTCCTGTAAGGTTTAAATTTAAGTATGTGTTCAAGTAAGTCGTTTAGAAGAAATGTGTACAATGACAGGCGATTCTGAAGAGCATAAGACCTTGCCAGGCGAGGGGAAAGATTAGGGGTTTTTACTAAAATTATTTTTTTTGCATCGAAAAAAATTTTTTTAAGTTTTTTGAATCATTCCAAACAGAAAAGGTCTTTAGTGATTTTTCTCTTAAGTTAATAGTTTTTGTTATATAAGCGATTGAAAATTTTGAAAATTGCGAAATCGGCCATTTTTAACCCTAAATCGGACATTTATCTAAAAATTTCAAAGTTGCCAAGGTAGGTAGATATTCTTTAAACATTGGTTGATGAAATCCCAAAGAGTTTTTTGCAATACGATATCGGAAACCCCTTTGTTTTTTAATTGATAATCAAGCGGGCGCGACACTGTAGTATAAGTGAGGACGTTTGAGTTGGTATAAATTCATTATCTCGAGAATGGGCAAATTTCAAAGGAGATTTTTATTTTTAAAGTAGGACTTTTTGGCATATATATAATACTAGTGACGTCATTCATCTGAGCGTCATGACGTAATCGATGATTTTTTTAAATGAGAGTAGAGGTTGTGTGATAGCTCATTTGAAAGGTTATTTAATTCTCTATTCACTAATATAAACATTAACATAATTATTTATACAGGGTGTACAAAAAAAAAATTTTTACTAAATTAACTTTGATTAAATTTGACAAATAGAAGAAAAATTTTTTTTGTACACCCTGTATAAATAATTATGTTAATGTTTATATTAGTGAATAGAAAATTCAATAACCTTTCAAATGAGCTATCACACAACCCCCACTCTTATTTAAAAAAATCATCGATTACGTCATCACGCCCAGATGGATGACGTCACTAGTATTATATATATGCCAAAAAGTCCTAATTCAAAAATAAAAATCGACCTGTCTGAGGATTTCTCTTGAAATTTGCCCATTCTCGAGATAAAGAATTTATGCAAACTCAAACGTCCTCACTTATACTACAGTGTCGCGCCCGCCTGATTAGCAATTAAAAAAACAAAGGGGTTTTCGATATTTTATTGCAAAAAACTCTTCGGGATTTCATCAATCAATGTTTAAAGAATATCTACGTACCTTGCCAACATTGAAATTTGTAGATAAATGTCCGATTTAGGGTTAAAAATGGCCGATTTCTGAATTTTCAAAATTTTCAATCACTTATATAACAAAAACTATTAACTTAAGAGAAAAATCACTAAAGACATTTTTTGTTTGGAATGATTTAAAAAACCTAAAAAAAATTGTTCGATGCAAAAAGAATAATTTTAGGAAAATCCCCTAATCTTTCCACTCGCCTGGCAAGGTCTTATGCTCTTCAGAATCGCCTGTCATTGTACACATTTCTTCTAAATGACTTACTCAAACACATACTTAAATTTAAACCTTACAGGAGAAAGTTTATTTTACCCCCTAAATTTGCACTTTTCGATTCATCTGGTAGATACACGTGCACCGCTGATGCCTGCCAGGTCATGGCTTTTAGCCTTAATGTGCTATGAATTATCACTAGACAAATTTCTAGCCTTACAGGACGACCGTTAGTCGGAGGGTTCACTAGCGGTTAGACTAATATTTTCCACGATTTTGAAAAAACTCACCCTTTCTTGTCATATATAATTTAAAGTTTTCAGCATGGAATTGGAATTCGAAATTTGATAAAATTTCGAGAAAAAATTTTAGAGAACTATTCGACGGCAAATATTTCTTGGGGATTTTTTGTCCGGGATTTTTGTGGGGATATTTTGTCCAAAAAAATTTGTGGGGATTATTTGTCCTGAATTTTTTGTGGGGATTTTTTGTACGGGGATTATTTGTCCGGGGATTTTTTGTCAGGGGATTTTTTGTTCAGGGATAATTTGTGGGGATTTTTTGTCCGCAATTATTTGTCCGGGGATTATTTTTCCTAGCTTCACCAGACCGTTTAAATTGAGAATTTGTATTGTGCGAATCAGTCTAAATGAAAATATTTTATCATTACCTCATTAGCGCCCAGCGTTACCATATGTTAACGTAAAACACATGATTTTTAAAAATTCTGCGGTATGCCCATGGAATTAGTCAGCCACATATTTTGAGAACTATTGTTTCTAGGAATACTTGAGGCACCCATAAAACGTAACGGATTCGTATTTTAGCCTCTTCTCAACCGTCGAGAGATAATCATATGCCAGTGTGGTTTAAATTTATAGAAAAAGATGTACGTCCGTTTTGCGTAAGCAATTTTTGATAGTCTTCCAGTAACTATATTTGCATTGTACAATAAATATATTATACACGGCTCACTAAAATAATTAGTTACGCCCCTGTACTACTGATTACTTAAAATTCAAGTAGTATTTATGTAACCTTTCTGGAAACTCCAGGTTATTGTTGAGACTCGCATTTGAACCCCTCGCCGGGGCAGATCGTCAAAAGCTTCCTAACGAGAATCATCTCTAATCTATCGACGCTCCCGCTATTCGTAAAAAGGCCGCATTTTACCGGCTTTTTTTTGCTATCGTTTTATACCGCTCAGATAATTCAATCTGCTCAGTATTATCGACGATGATTTATTTAGCGTATTAGTGAGTGCCTTACAAATGAACCAAATGGATTATGGAATTCAATCAGAGCTCTGATGTGACACGTCATCAAGGAATAAAACTGTAAGTACTCTACATGTATGTGAACATAACTTATTAGTCGTGATACTGTATGCATTTTGAACCATATACCTCTCGTAGCAAATATTCTTTGTGCCATTTATGCAGATAATACTTTAAATTACATATGAAAAATCGTTATCTACTCTTAACCAGCTTACCTATGGGAATATACTCTATAACCGTACAATAAGTATAGGTTACTATTGTTAAGGATACTTTACGTATTGCCTAAACATTTCTGTTCCATCGAGCCGTATCATATTAATTATTTATTAATTAAATCCTCAAGGTCCTTCGTATTTGCATATTTTGATAATCTCTATTCTGAGAATAACGGTTTTTCATTTATAGTGTCTTTCTGTTGCATTTGGAAATTTCCAAGCCACGCCGCCCCGGCACAAAAATAAAATATTCCTCTCTTTCTGCACTCAAATTCTCAGTATTTAACCCAGCACGTCTCTACAATAGCTGGTAGGTTGTTAAGCCCGGTCTACACGTGCAATTTCAGAAACTACTTGCTTTGTTCAAATAAAGGAGTCGTTTTGTTTGTATGAAAAAATATTTGCATATATTACATTATTTTATTTTCGTAAATATATTTTTCTGTTTATAGTATACAAAAAGTGTACTCATTTCTTGGCTGATAGTACGGGTGTTATAATTTTAACATTGTTTGTTCAACCTTTTGATTTAAATTAAATTTATAATTTTGAATCCGATTAAGCCTGGTTCACAGGTTACAAAAATTATTAAAAATAATTTTGTTTTCTTGCATAAATTGTAAGTTTTTGCTACATTTAGCTTCGCTTAAGCTCATTTTACACTTCTAGAAAACTATAGAAAATAAATAATTGTTTTTTCCTTCAATTTAATTAATTTAAATACTTGTTAAGGGTGTCTCACACTTGCTGAAAAATACCCATTTTGGAAAATTGCATATATTTTGAAATTTTATAGTTTTGCATTTCATATACTAATCTGCGCTCATACAGGGTGATACTATTAAGCCAATCTCACACTATTAAACGTGTAATATATAATATATTGTACATATTCTCTCATTTTCGCATCGATTTATAGGTTTAGACATTTGCAAATAATCTATCTAATCTCACATTCTCGCAACATGGCTGACCGATCAAAATATAACCGACAGAGGCTCACCGCAAAACTTGATATAACCAAGTTGGCTGATTCGGTTCCCACAACTCTTAATTCTCTAAACAAATATAAAATTCGTGAAATAATTTCACAACTCAAACATTCTTACGGACTTTTCCGCGATGCTCAAAATGTGCTGGAGACGATCCCCGAGGAACCTACCCCCTCTACTGATTCCTCTGTGGTTTTTGATAAATATTTGGATACAATTTCTCTATTGGAAGAAAGGTTAGAGGTCATTGAAAGTTCTAATGTGACTGCTACCCCCTCCCTCCAATTTGACCCTAATTCTTCTCTAACCTCACAGTCTATGGCTAGGCAACGAACAGTAAACCTCCCTCGTATTCAGTTAAAACCATTTAGTGGCTTAGTTACTGAATACAATTCATTCATTGAGACCTTTGATACAATAATAGGATCTGATACTACATTAAGTAATCTGGAAAAACTCATTTACCTCAAAAGTTTTCTAACTTCCGAGCCTTTGACGCTTCTCGAGCATATCCCACTCACAGGTGACAATTACAAAATAGCCCGGGATAACCTGACACAAAGGTACGCCAACTCTAAATCGCTTATCAAAACTCTCATCTCTCAAATTCTTGATGCGCCTCCTATTTCTGGAAACGCAAATCACTCACAATTAAGAAATTTTCATACGGTCATGTCAAATAATTTCAAGGCCCTATTGAACTTGAATAGGCCCCCTTCAGATCTCTTGCATTTACTTCTCATACATATCGCTACTCAGAAACTCGACGCACCTACCATTAGGGCTCTTGAGTTCCAATCCGGTGGTAGCCAAGCTACCCCTGATTTTGTCCATTTTCTAGGGGAAATCGAGACACGCGTTGTTCATCTTGAGAATATTCACTCTCAATCAAAACCAAAATCGACTACTACTTCCAGACACTCTTTACACCTAGCCTCAGACACTTCTACCAGTAACCTTTCGCCTCGCTTAGGTCCTAAGAAATGTTCCTATTGCAACGACTCTCACTCGATCTACTCTTGTCCTCAGTTCAAGCAGTTGAATTCTAAAGAACGTTTTAGTTTTGTCAAACAAAATAAATTTTGTATTAATTGTCTTGGGTCTCACATGCTCGATCAGTGTAAATCCAAATTCTCTTGCATAGTTTGTAAATCTCGTCATCACACGTTGCTCCATTTCGACAAAACGGGTCATAGTAACCCTTCCGCGGCTGTTGGCCAACACAACTCAAATAATCATAATAAAACCGCTATCTCAAATAACTCCCATACACAGGGTAATTCACAACAGGGGCCCTCACATGTTAGAGCTCCTGAAACGGAAGTTAATCTTCAAAATTCGACTCCACATTCAATGGCTCTATCTGCAGCCTCGCTTGATAATCATTTGGTGTTATTAAGCACACTCCAGGTCTATCTTGTCGCTCCTAGCGGCAAGAGGGTCTTCGCAAAGGCACTTTTAGACTCGGCCTCACAGGTTTCATTTATTAGTGCTGACCTCGTAAAGGAACTGTCACTCACCACTAGAGATGGAAAATTACGGATCAATGGAATTAACTCCACCTCATCCTCGTCTCAATCTATTGTAGATACAACAATTTTCGCTGTCGCTAACGACGTTCCTTTTGACATCTCGTGCTCTGTACTCCCAAAGATAACAAATCCGCTTCCTCAAATTTCTATTTCGGCGAGCAAACTAAACATACCCTCAGAGATACCATTAGGTGATCCGATGTTCCATGTAACATCCCCAATTGGTATCCTGCTCGGTGCAGACCTGTATAACGATATCATTCAACCTGAAATAATTCGTTTGGGAAAAGGTCTTCCCGTTCTTCAACGCACTCTACTCGGGTACACGATATCAGGGTCAGTTCCAGACCTTGCTCTTAAGTCGAAAAATACTAAAAAGGCTTTGGAATTTTATTCAAACTCTCTCGTTACTTGTTGTTCTCATAACACTCCTTCCGCCGTAAATGAGCCGGTAGTGTCCAACGAGGAACTATCCGATCATTTACAAAAATTCTGGGAGCTGGAAGAAGCCGCTCCTCAGAACACCGATCTCATTAATGATCACCCCGCTGAAATTAATTTTGTAAAACATGTTAATGTTCTCCCCAATGGACGATATGAGTCCACACTCAATCTCAAACTCCCTATCGAAGATATAGACATGGGAAATTCGTTTCTCTCGGCAAAAAGACGTTTTCTCAGTCTCGAGAAACGTTTTCAACTCAACCCTGATTTATTGGAAAAATATCAGGACATTATATCGGAATATCTCAATAACGGACAAATAATTCAAGTGCCGTTAAAAATGCTAAATGACTCAGGTAAACCTAATTACTTTCTCCCTCACTTTCCCGTTTTCAAATCCAACTCTACTACTTCCACTCGTATAGTTTTCGATCCAAACAATAAATCGTCTACGGGAATCTCCCTCAGTGACGTCATAGACAAAGGTTATGTCGTCCAACATGAACTTTTTGACATTCTCGCTAAGTTTCGTCAGTTTAAATTCGCACTAGTAGGCGACATCAAGGCTATGTTCCTACAAATCGCCATTTGTCCCACTGAAACATTTCTGTTAAATTTTCTCTTTAGGGACAATATTCAGCAGCCTTTACGGTGCTATCAATTTCAAAGATTACCCTTCGGGCTCCCAAGTAGCCCATTTATCGCTCAAAGAGTTATCAAGCACATCGCTGACAACAACAAACATACCCACGAACTTGCTACTAGTGTTCTGCAAGAATCTATCTATATGGATGACCTGATCAGCGGTGCTGACAGTCTTCATGAATTAAGTTGTCTTTTCGAACAATTAACTTCTTTGCTAGAAACCCATGGTTTCCTCCTCCACAAGTGGAACTGCAGTTCTTCAGAATTTCTGTCTCAACACAATTTAAATCCCGTCTCTGAAGTCAGTCTTAACTTCACGGGATCTGATAAAGTCTTAGGCATATTCTGGGATTCAGAACGCGACCACTTTTCGTTTAAAACTCCTATCTTCAAATTGGCTAATGTTGTTACTAAACGTACTATTCTCTCCTACATTGCTACTTTGTATGACCCGCTAGGATGGTTATCCCCTGTCCTTGTGAACGCTAAGCTCTTGATACAGGAAATATGGTCCCAGAAATTGGACTGGGATCAACCCATTGACTCACCCATCATTATGAAAAATTGGCAAAACCTCTTATCGACATTCAAAACTATAGAAGAGGTCAAGGTACCTCGATGCTTACTTTTACAAAAGAAAGTTGTTGATGTTCAATTAATTATTTTCACCGACGCATCGGAAAAAATATACAGCACTTGTGTGTATCTCAAAGCGACATACTCAGACTTTTCTGTATCGTCGCGGCTTATCGCTTCTAAAAACAAAATTTCTCCGCTAAAAAATAAACTCACCATCCCCAAATTGGAACTTTGTGGAATAGTGTTGGGAGTCACTCTGGCTCATAGACTTTTTCACATCTTCAAGAAAAATTTGAGTATATCTTCATCTCATCTCTTTGCTGACTCTACAATTGCCTTGTCTTGGATACTTTCTAAAAAACACATTTGGAACATTTTTGTACAAAACAGAATTCAAAAGGTCAATTCCTTGTTGGAAACTTTTCCTTGTGATTTCCATTTCGTCAGAAGTCACGAAAACATCGCTGACCCCGCTTCCAGAGGGATAAATGTCTTTGATAATCCCCAGACCACCGAAGACTGGTTATGCGGACCTAGCTTTATTAGAGACAATCCCATCGATTTTTCTCTTCATCAAATTCCTCATTTTCAGGATGATCTTCCTGAATTAAGGAAGTTAGTTGTCTCAAACATAGCAACAAATCACGAACTCAACGACACCTTTGAAAATCTATTCGCTAAATCTTCTTCTTTTCGTAAAATTCAAAGAATTGTCGCTTATCTTTTTAGATTCATCAGTAATATTAAAAAGAAAATAAATAACTCTCCACGAGATACGGATATATTGACGCCACCCGAAATGGAGATCGCTGATCACGCGATCATCAGGTATATCCAAAGTATCTACTTTAAAAAAGAGATTCTTGAATTGAAAAATGCTAAACTCGTGACCAATAAAGCCATTCGTAAACTCAACCCCTTCCTACAACATAATGATGGGCTGATTCGTGTGGGAGGACGTCTCCGACACGCCCCCATATCGTATAATCAAAAACACCCCATTCTACTTCCTTCTAAATGTCGAGTTGTAGAACTAATCTTGACTCAAGCTCATCATAAGTTATTACATTCAGGCGCGCAAACAGTACTTTCGTATGTCAAAATGAAGTACTGGCCAATTGACGGATTAAGACAGATTAAACGCTTAATTCGTAAGTGTGTAAACTGTTTCCGATTCATGACACCCAATTCTGTTCAACAGATGGCAGATATGCATCCCGATCGTGTACTCCCCACTAGACCCTTCCAAGTCGTCTCAGTGGACTATGGGGGGTTCTTCTTAATTAAGTCCTCACATTTGAGGAAGGCACCGCTTTACAAAGCATACGTAGCCTATTTCATTTGCATGAGCACTAAATGTGTTCATATCGAACTCGTCACAGGATTAAGCGCAGAAGCCTATATTCTTACTCTGAAAAGGTTTATTGCCAGAAGATCCACGCCCAGTATTATTTGGAGCGACAATGCCACAAATTTCCATGGGGCAAAAAATGAAATGCGCGAATTCTATGATTTTTTCTTAAATCAAAATAATTCGGAACAGATTAAGGAATTCTGTACTCAAAACTCCATAACTTTCAAGATGGGTGTTCCCCGCAACCCCCATCAATTCGGCCTCCATGAGGTAGGAATAAAGAGTGTGAAGTATCACCTCTATCGAATTATAGGAAATTCCCACTTCACCTTTGAAGTGTTTAACACAGTATTATGCCAAATCGAGGCTATTCTAAATTCGAGACCCATCACTAGGATGTCGTCTGACGCCAATGACTTCGCTTTCCTATCTCCAGCTCACTTCTTAGTTCAAAGAAGTTTAACCGCGCCCCCTGAACCAAGTGTTTCAGAGATACCTGAAAATAGGTTGAATCTTTTTCAGCGTATTAGTAAAATTCAACAGCAATTTTGGAAATTGTGGAAAAAAGACTATCTTTGCCTCCTGCAGCAAAGAAATAAATGGACCGACCCTACTGACCCTGTCAAGATCGGGGATTTGGTTCTGTTGAAGGAGGATGGTACTCCTCCACTCTTATGGCCAACTGCCAGGGTAATAGATGTATTGCCTGGTAAGGATGGTCTAGTTCGTACTGTCAAGATTCACACTACTCACGGTGATTTTCTTCGTGGTATTACGAAAATCGCTGTGATTCCCCTGGAAGATTAAAATCTATCCCTAGGGGGAAAACTTATCGTTTTCCTCCATTTTATCGTTGTTACCCCTTGTGTATATAAACTCTAATTTCTTCAAACATTTCTTATCGTTGTGCACATCTTTGCCAATCCCCTCTCTTCGAGGTGATATAGGCCATCTCTCTCGCCTGTCGCCCCCGGCAATATGTACAATAAATATATTATACACGGCTCACTAAAATAATTAGTTACGCCCCTGTACTACTGATTACTTAAAATTCAAGTAGTATTTATGTAACCTTTCTGGAAACTCCAGGTTATTGTTGAGACTCGCATTTGAACCCCTCGCCGGGGCAGATCGTCAAAAGCTTCCTAACGAGAATCATCTCTAATCTATCGACGCTCCCGCTATTCGTAAAAAGGCCGCATTTTACCGGCTTTTTTTTGCTATCGTTTTATACCGCTCAGATAATTCAATCTGCTCAGTATTATCGACGATGATTTATTTAGCGTATTAGTGAGTGCCTTACAAATGAACCAAATGGATTATGGAATTCAATCAGAGCTCTGATGTGACACGTCATCAAGGAATAAAACTGTAAGTACTCTACATGTATGTGAACATAACTTATTAGTCGTGATACTGTATGCATTTTGAACCATATACCTCTCGTAGCAAATATTCTTTGTGCCATTTATGCAGATAATACTTTAAATTACATATGAAAAATCGTTATCTACTCTTAACCAGCTTACCTATGGGAATATACTCTATAACCGTACAATAAGTATAGGTTACTATTGTTAAGGATACTTTACGTATTGCCTAAACATGCATATTTAAAAAAAAAAACTAAGTTTATTATACCCCAACTTATTATAAATTGTTGTATTTTATCAACAATTAAATGTAGCGAATTCGGTAGGAATAGTCAAAATACGCCGTTACCATATGGTTGCGGTGGGCGCTTACGGAGTCATAATCTTATTTTTTTTCAGTCGTGGATTTTTGTTAGCAGAAGCGATAGTGTTACTGGTGCGATGAAAAGATAACTCTGTTGTTACAATAGCATCTACGAGTTGTGATGATTCAGCATTGGGCACGGTAAAAAGATTTCTCATGAAGAAAAAGGCCACATTCAAGTAAGTCGGCCTCACTCTATTGCTGAATACAACAAAATATGGTGGGTACCGACTGGATGGATCAAGGTGTTTCAACCTACCTAGTAGCAATTTGCAGTAAAAAAATGGTACTGGCAAATTGTAGCATGGTTGTTGGATGTTACAATCCATAATTCATGACAGTTATATAAGAAAATAAAAAATATATATCCTTGCTATCGTTTAGGAGAGAATTGGCCCAAGTTCTTCTCGCAAGATATGGAAGTCATCCCTTATATACAGGAAGACCTAGTCTACATAGATAGAACTTGTCAGATCTTCGTTTTGATCGCTTCGACCATTTGTTACATCAAGCAGTAGAAGGCGATGTGCTGGAGACAGATGTACAACATCTGGACGAACAATGTGTAAAAAATGCATCGTTGGTTTGTGTGTTAATTGTTTTATAGGATACCACACCAGACGATGAAAATATTCTCAAAAAAAATTAAAAATTTTGGTTTCAACGATCCTAAAAATTCCTTAAGCGCCCAGCGTTACCATATGGTAACACCATATAATTTTTTTAAAAAAAGACAGGAACCGAAAAACTTGATTTTTTGGATTAAATTATTAACATTTTCATCAAATTAACCCTAAAAGTAAAGATTTTTAAATAAAAAAAACTTGGGCGTTAATAGGTTAAGTCGCAATAATAAATTGATATTGTTTGTGCGGCTTTAAATCGAGAATATGAATTTTAATAAATGTATTATATAAATTATATTTTAGTGTAAATAGTACTAAGTATAAATAAACGAAAATAAGATTAAATTAATAAAACTAAATATACTAAGTGTTAAAAATATCTAATAAATTAAAAATAACTACATAAATAATTAAAGATTAAATCATTGTAGAAAGCACATACCCATTTTATTATTAGAAAGTTAGTTAAGCACATACCCATTTTATTATTATCGAACGCACTTTTAAACAGTACAGGATTGTGTTTTATCGCATTCATTCTTCTATTGGTGCCTTGTTCAATCTTTTTCCTCCTAGGCTGCTCAACAGGCAATACACTTCTTCGCTGTTTGGGTAATTTAGCTCTAGCCTAAAATATTAACAAAAATAGTTTGAGTAAAATATGTTCACCTTATTTTATTGCAGAATTATTCACCACAAAAACTTTCAGTTTCACTGAAAACTTCAGCTAAAAGCCTAGCTCAACTTTTCGAAAGTTCCTTTAATGGACAGAAAATCCCAGAATGACGGAAGACTCCATACATATCCACCATACACAAAAAAGACAGGAGGGATGCGGGTGATGATTATAGGGTATCGCTGTGACAAACTTAGTAGAATATTAGTCGAGGAAATGAAGCTGAAAAAATGGCAAAACCTCGCAATTTTTTCGACCAGCATCGATTTGTACAAAAATTTGGGATTAGGCTCATTACACCCTCTAGTTCATTTTCTATATTGAGCCGTTGTACGCTTTTGGTTTTGTAAGGGTGAAAACTACCCCTAGTTGTAAAAAATTAAAAAATAACATTTTAAACTTTAATATTGTCAACATTTGGTTCTTATTAGTTACATAATGAATGTTTTATGGTTCAAAATATACTATCATAATATTTCAACCCTTAAAACTACCCTTGTTGGAGCTATATATAAAAAATTTACTTATCCTAAAAGAATAATTTCGGCTTGCATCGATTTACATAAAAACTTGGGATTAGGATCATCTCACCCTGTACTTCATATTTTATATCATGCTTAAGGCCGTTGATTATTTTTAGGGGTGTAAACAAACCCTTATTGTCAAAAATTATATAAAAACATTGTATACGTTATGGGTAAAATTTGATTTTGATTGGTTAAATAATGATTGTTTTATGCTTTAGGATATAATATCATAATATTTCAACCCTTAAAAACCACCCTTTAGTAACATTTCAGTTTTTATAAGTAGATATTTTAATAGGTCTATACAGACAAAAAAGTAGAATTAAAGAATTACAAAATCATTTATTTACACAAAAATACGAATTTACAAATATGTACAAATACAAATACAAATAGTTTTTTAGTCATCTTCCAGTATACTAACCGGTTCTGTGGTATTATACATACATTGTAAATTATCCATAAGAGGACTATCCGAATTTTTCGAAAAAAAAAATGGTTTTATAAACATAGCTCCTTCATTTTTGGCGGTGAAAAAATTTTTCAAAAATAACTTTGTAGGATTTTCGAAGAGTTATAAGACTGTGTAAACTAAATTCCGTAAGATCCTTCAGTTTTTAATTAGGGTGGATTTAAAAGGCTCGAATAAGGGGGTGTTTGCTCGTAAATAGGGGTTTTAAACAGCTATATCTCGCTAACTGTTCACTGTAATGAAATTCTATGCACAAGGGAATTTTAGTTATTAAAGAAGCTACAATTTGGTAGTATATCATTTTTTCAGATCTCCAGTATTTTAGGAGATATTTTGAAGTAAAAGGTGAAAAATGGGAAATTCCAAAAAATTTATTTTTCTTTAAACTCCAATTTTTCTAAAATTAGGCCTTTTAAGTAGGTCAAACTTCTTGGGTGTATTGATAATATAAGCATAAAAGGAATTACAGAAAGGTGAAGACCAATTTTTAATCAGGAGGGTAGTTAGGGGGTTGTTTTCACTGATTTTTTCATTGAGAAAAGCAGGTACCGACCTTTTTTTGATCATAAGTCGCTTACTTTTCAGACTAGAAAATTTTTATTTTTTTTTTGAAAGGCCTAACTGTATACTTCAAAAAAGATTAAGTTTTCCTCGAAAAATGCAAAGTTTTTCCGTTATTTTACTTACTATCTCGGTTTGTATTGGTCTTAGCGATATTACAGAAAAATAATAATTTGGTTTGTTTTACTAAAAGATACAATTTTGATATCTACACATTTTTTGATTAAATGCATATTTTTCGAGGTATTCTCAAAAAACCCTCTAAAAAAGTAGATTTTTTCATCGAAAAACTGTTACTTTCAAGCGCGAATAACTCTAAAAATATTAGTTTTAAGAAGAAAATGTAAAAAACATTTTTTTCTTAGAATTGAAATTACAGATTATTGAAAAGAAAGTTGCTGTTAACCAGTAAATACATTTATTGTATGTAGACTTAAGAAAGGCATACAACAGTATCCCACAAAATATACCAAGGGAATCATTGCAACAAATGCTAATTCTAAGACAGGGGTCAAAATTGGACACAGCCCATTCAAGAGATTCCAAGCCAGCAAGATTCTTAAACAAGGGTATTGTCTCTCACCGACATTGTCTAAAATTTAAATTGAACAATCTCTAAAACTTTAGAACCAAAAGTAATCATAGTAGAAGTGATAAACGTAAATCATGTAATAGTAAAAGATATTGATACCCAATAAATAAGATGGCATGGACATGTCCAAAGAATGCCCGAAGATCGATTTCCAAAACAAATGCTCTCATGGCAAACTATAATAGAAGGAAAAGATGAAGACCTCGCTTTAGTTTGAGAGAAGCCATAACTCGGCACATGAGAGATAGAGAATAGAGGAAAAAATATGGACGGCCGAGAAAAATGACGATTGGGTATCAGAAGACGTGGAACAACGTTATAACTCATTATTTTTTCTGGTACTAGAGGGTACGTTTGGAGAACATAGTAAGTGCTTAAAAGCCATAAAATCAGAGTTTTACTTACCTGAGTATGAGAGTAAAACATAGAAAAATTTGAAACTATTACTGGTACTGGTAGTGCTATCGTTAATACTCCAGCTAGAGCACATAGTGCTCCAACAAACATTCCGGCATATGTTTTGGGTGCCATATCACCATAACCTACAGTTGTCATTGTGACTATCGCCCACCATAACCCTTCTGGTATACTTTTAAAGCTGTTGTCTTTGTTGTCCTAAAATATAAAGACCCTAACTTACTAAAATGAATAATAAATAAAAGCGTATAGTAGGGAGACAAAGAAATGAGATTTGGAAAAAGTTTATGTTTGGTATTATAAAAATAGCGAGATATATAATAAAAACAACATTAAGTTGTCGTTCCATCGTTTTCCTGGTCTTTCCACTGATAGTCTTCCTATTGGGGAACCCTCGCTGTCCTTACTATTCTATTTGTTGTCATTCGGCTTATGTGGTCATTCCATTCTATTCTTCTGTTTTTTACCCAGTTATGAAAGTCACACCTTGCATCTTCGTCATATATCTGTCCTTCTAACTCTGTTCCATATTGTCTTACCATCAATTTTTTCGAAAGATTTTGATTTCTGCTGTTTCTAGCATTATTTTTGTGCTCTCTGTGTCAGGTCGTGTTTCTACCACGTACATATGTCATTGTTGTGATGACTGTTTTTTAAATTCTGTCTTTCATTTTGTTCCGATATTTTTATTTCTCCCTATTGTATCATTCAGGAAAACTGCGGCTCTGTTTGCTCTATTCACTTGATCTTCCACTTCTGTTTCGAGCTTCCCGTAGCTACATAGTGTGATGCCTAGATATTTAAACTCCATCACTTGATCTGTTATCTGCCCCTTCAGCTCTAATTTACATCTTAGTAAATTGGCGTTATAATTATGAATTTTGTCTTATTTTGGGAAATTAATAGGTTAAATCTGACAATTACATTAAACTGGTGCAGAATACGTTATAAATCCTCTTCACTTTAAGAGATTAGTATTCTGACCGTGCAAGTTCGGAAAAGTGACACCTGGTTTCATAGCTCGGCAACAGTTTTCGCACTTTTAATAATTATATTGGCCAATTATATTAATCTGGTTGCTGGATAATTGTCAAGGCCATAGTCCAAAACAAATTATAAGAAGAAAAATTATTATTAAGGTTATGTTATTAAAAGGTAAACAATTGTATGTAGTAAATAAAATTAATTATTAAAATGCAGTACTGCAAGCAAAATACAATAAACTAATTTACTTTTATATAATAATTGCATATCATATCAATATTGTAGAGCAACATATAATTTTTCTTCTTCAATGACAGTTGGTATGAAATATACGTCAATTTGACAATTTCAATTGACAATGAATTATTTAAGAAAGTTGTAAAATTTCTCCGCTGTTCGCGCAGGATCGTCTCTCGTATCCCCTCCAAGTACTTGCACACCGCGAATTGCATCGTCTGCATAGCCCACGTGGATTTGCAAGGCGTCAACTGCCACGTGGGGTGCTCACAGCACCCCTTAAAAATTTTCTGTGATCTACTTGTTTAAAAAACAAAATAATGTGTTGAGTAACACAAGAATATAAAAAACATGTTTTATTAGCTTATTAGCCACTAATATGTTATAAAAGTTAAAAATAAAATGAAAAAAGTGTTATAAGCAAATTAGCAAGTACCAAGCCGTAATAAATGAAGTGAAGTAAAATATCTAAAAAAATTAAGATTTAGTGATTATAGAGTCTATATTAATTAATTTAAATAAGTTATTTCAATAAAAAATGTAAATTTTACCTGTTTATCAAAAACAAAAAAAAAATTAAAATTTAAAGTGTCAGATGATGACATCCCAATTCGACTTTAGAGCTACAAGTTCAGAATGACATTAAATAACCAATTTAAACGCTAACACATCTATGCTATATTATGGAAAGATACTATGACGCACAGCACGGTTACCAAACTTGAAATACCAAATATTTGATAAAAATGTGGTATGGGGTGCTAGTAGCACCCCACATGGCAGGTTCTGGGATAGCAGATTATTTTAAATTGTTTTTCTACTATTTGGTATCCTTTTTTGTTTTTACTTTTTTATTATTTCATCCATTTTTATTATTTCAGTAATTGGATCAGCTAGTTTCTCTTCTACTTTTATTTTTACTTCTATTTTTTGTTAAACAGAAATATTTATTATTGATAGTTAAAAATTTAATAAGCTAAAAGTAAAATTTTTAGTTGTTTTTATACTGACAAAAAGATGAAATTCAATTCTTATAATAATTTGGTTTGTACAGTCACAATCACTGAATAGTTTACACCTTTATTTTTATATTGCAATACTGTAAAATCGCAGTGTCGTACGGATTTACTAAATGTCAAATTGCTTGTCAAAAATTTTAGTGCGTATTGAAAAATATAATAAGAAGTTATTAAAAGCGTCCAAAATGCCGTTTATATCACGCGCAAAACCAAAAGTAATTACCAAACTCAATAATTTTAACTCAAGTTTATTTAAAAAAAAAATGCCTTTCTATACTTTCCATTTTGATAAATTTTGTAAAATAGATTTATTTTATTTTGATTTTTTTTATTTTAATCAACCTATTCTGGGTCCACTACTGGTAACGTCACTTTGACGTAAAAGGTTCGTTTAAACGAGGTAAAAATTTAAAAAATTGGCCACTGGATATTAAAGGGTGTAAACTATTCAGTGATTGTGACTGTACATTACACAGGTAACAATATGATTTTTATTATTATTTAAAAAAAAAACTCATTTAAGTCACTAACAAAATAGATTACGAAGTTACCAGGTCTTTTAACGTTTTTAGGTTTTGGAAAACGTGCCAAAATGAGAAATTAAATTAGAGTAAAAACACTTAATAAGAATTTCTACTAATACAGAATTGCTGTGCACTTCCAATTTTATCACACTAGGAAATGTGCCAACTGAATTTCTGGTCTATAACACAGGAAATTTAAAACATATTAAGACCGCATTTTATGTTTCTTGTGAAATATGTCGCTAAATGGTAAAAACCTTTATCGATTTTATCTCGGGAGTTTTGGTACGTTCACATGACTAGCGAACGCGCGTTAGTATGTGAACGGCCTCGATAAAATGTATGTAGTTGTAATCGCTCGTTATCAAAACGCGCGTGTACGTGCCCTTAATTGACCAATGCTTTGATATCTTTCTTGATACAGAGTGGGCCAAAGAAAACAATCCACCTCGATATTTGGCAGTATTTATTAGATTTTAGGGAAATGACGAAAGAGGTCGATTTTTGATCAAAAGAGGACACATTTTTACGGTACATACATCTGTCATTTGTCAACCCCCTCTCTTCCACTCCCCCCCTTATTTTTAAATAGGGAATAGCAGTCGTGTGCTAGCTCATTTGAAAGGTTATTCAGTTCTCTATTCAGTAATATTAACATTGACATAATTATTTATACAGGTGCTCAAGGGAAATTATTTTGAATTAAATTAATTGACACAAAAAGAAGAATGTATGTAATTGATTTAACTCAAAATACATTCTACTGCTGACAGAAAACAGAAAAGAATGTTTATTTGATAAATAAACATTGTTGCTTAAATTCAATATTCAAACTACCAAGAGGCAGATGGGTGGCAGCTTGAACATTGAAATTAATCGAAAAGCAAAGTTAATTTATCAAAAAACATTTTTTCTGTTTTGTGACAACAGTAGAATGTATGTTTAAATTAAATAAAAACATATATTCTTCTTTTTGTTTCAATTAATTTAATTTAAAATAATTTTTCTTTGACACGCTGTAAAAATAATTATGCCAATGTTAAAATTAGTGAATAGAGAATTGAATAACCTATCAAATAAGCTAGCACACGATCCCTATTCCCTATTTGAAAATCAGGGGTGGGGGTGTGGAAGGGAGGGGGTCGACAAATGACAGATGTATGTACCGTAAAAATGTGTTCCCCTTAGATCAAAAATCGACCTGTTTCGTAATTTCTCTAAAATCTAATAAATACTGCCAAATATGAGGTGTACTCTTTTCTTTGGCCCACTCTGTATATAGTTAAAAGAAAGATAAGTACTACAATAATATAATATAAATTTTTTTCCCGAAATAAAAGTACAAATTCGTTTCATCAAAGGAATAAACTAAAAAGAAAGATATGCCATCCCCCGATAGATAGGATACAGATTTAAATCAAAACGAAACCGTCTATTTTCTATTTTTACTAATGCCATACTCTGTATTAGAGTAAAGACTCGTTTCATATAGGTTCTCTGAACCGCGTGTTGGAATATTTTCCTAGCGGTGTCTTTTGATATTTTCATATTATGTGGGTTAACAGAGAACTTGAATCGAGTCGACATTCATTTCACTTATTCCCCGTAGAAAGCGTTCTAACCTTACTCCGGTATAAATAGTTTTATTTTGTATCGAAAAATACGGAAGTTTTAATGCAAATTTGTCTTCTTGCATAGCCTCCTTGACAATAGGTAGACCTAGAAATAGCGCTATCGGGGAATGGCAGGAGACATATTTAAATCAAAACGAAACCGTCTATTTCCTATTTTCAGTTTTTATATAATTCACCTTAAAATCTTGTGCTCCTTTAGAATTATACTTTTGAAATATGTCTTGTTACAAAAAATTTTTTCTAATTAGACTGTACATAAAATTCTATGTCATTTATTATTAGGCTAATTTTCGTATCGGGCTAAATTTCTAATTTTTCAAGCAATTGGTAACAGGTGACAGTTGTAAAATATATAGGCAATTTTATCACACCCTTTTCGGAAAGCACAATGGCCATGCCATTGAGGCCAGACTTGTGTTAAATTTATTGCTCTATAAATGTAAGGCCAAAAAATAAAAAGGAATTAAATGTATGCAATACCGAGCTATTGCGTACGAAATCCGCAGTTATATTTCTTCTTTTTTTTTGCTGTCCGAATAAATTGTAAATTTAAAAATTCCAATCAAAATGTCAATTTTAAACTTATAGCCCGGGAGGTAGTGTCAAATTTGACCGGAGCATTTTAGCATGGCTGGTTTCTTTTTATTTAGCTAGGTGTTCCAAAGCTTATTAACAAATGATGTGTCAGCTGGCCCAAAACCGGGGATTTTAGACAAGGAAAGGTAAAATATGAAAGTTGATGGACAAACGCTTTAACTTAAATATCAAATATTTATACACGTCATTCAGAACATTTGATAGCCTTGCTTACTTGGCTCCCACCTTTCACTCAGGAGATCCAGGCTCAAATCCTGGCGCGGAAAATTCTTTTTGTTTTTTAAATTAACATTTTATTTTGAAAAATAATTATTTTTATAATACCAAGTTTTTATTATTTATACGAGACAATATAAAAAAATCTGTTTGTCTTTTAGAATCGCAAACTATGCATTTTTGGTCATATTATGATTGATCTTAATAAGCAAATTTGTTGTACATGACCCTCTGAAGGTTCCTGAGTTGGTAAGTGGTAAGACCAACAATCTAAGTGGAATGGGAGACATTATTTGTTATTTTTTTGGACAAACTGTTTTTTCTTAATTTTATATGTTGTAGAACCGAAAGATACAACCCTAAATTTTCACTTTTCTCTCACCAACCCCCATTTTTTAATAGCAATTAAATATTTCCCTATTCTCTATAATACATAAAAATGAATGTTTGTCTGTACCTATGTCCCTTATAGAATCGTAAACTATGCATTTGGTAGAAAAAATTATAGGTACGCAATATTTTTTAGTATTTTTTGGCTTTCTGGTAATTTTTAGGTATTAAACTTTCAAACATTATTTAGTTTTAAGGCGGTACGAATTTGCCGGGTCAGCTAGTTAATAATAAAAGAATATTCTTGGACTAGTGTGGCAAAGATTAAAAAGTATAAATCAATAATTTATGAATTTTAGATTGTAATAAAAAAGCGTCAGCTGCATCATGTACGTTGCAAAAAATGTTAGTCTAAGTGGACATGCCGTGATAACTATTTTTCAAAATAAAATGTCAATTTAAAAAACAAAAAGAATTTTCCGCGCCAGGACTTGAACCCGGATCTCCTGAGTGAAAGGTAGGAGCCAAGTAAGCAAGTCTATCAAATGTTCTGAGTAACGTATATAAATATTTGACATTTAAGTTGTAGCGTTTGTCCATCAACTTTCATATTTTACCTTTTCTTGTCTAAAATCCCCGGTTTTGGGCCAGCTGACACATCATTTGTTAATAAGTTTTGGGACACCTACCTAAATAAAAAGAAAACAGCCATGCTAAAATGCTCCGGTCAAATTTGACATTACAAATTAAACAAAAATGTTGCTTTCTAAAAAAGTATTCTAATAATTTAATTTAATCTGTCTCATTCATATCGGTAACTCAGACATACTTCATACTTGCCAATATTTATGAGTTGCGTTCTTAGGACAACTTTATTAAAAGATAGTTCATTCGATTACATGACAATGTAAAAAAAAATCAGAGCATGTGATCTGTCTTTAAAAAGACACAGAAGACATAAATGAAGACACAGAAGACACATTTCTTCTACTTCTTGTGCCACTCCTGTCGGAGATTGGATATCATCAAGGCTATCCTTACCTTGTTTACAGCTAAACTGAAGAGCCCATTAGTGGTGCAGCCAAATCACTCTCTCAAATTCCGCAACTATGAGAGTCTTCTACGGCCTGGATTCCGTTTTCTTTCTATTTTTCTTTGCATTATATTTTGCCTATTTTTGTCCTCTCATTAGGTGACCCAAATATTCGAGTTTTCTTCGTTTTATCGTTAACAAAATTTCTGGATATTTTCCTATCCTTCGTATTACTTCAAGGTTTGCGACTCTTTCAACCCAACTCATCTTTAGAATTCGACGGTAGCACCATATCTCGAAACTTTCAATATTTTTTATGTTGTTCTGTTTGAGAGTCCAGGCCTCTACATCGTATAATAGCGTGCTAAATACGTAGCCTCTTAGCATTTTTAATAGTAAAAGGAATGCTTACATCTCTGTTGCAGAAGAATTTTCTCATCTTTATGAAAGTGGCCCTGGCAATTTCGATACGTCTTTTTGTTTTTTTTTTGGTCTCCAGTTTCGTTTGTTAAAGTTTCCAAGTATTTGTAACTTAATACTTTAACGGCGTCCGCACTAGGTGGTGTCTAAACTTGAGTACTCTTACTGACTGCAATCAGATTATAACTGCATATTCTACGCAGGGTTCAGTTATTCCTACACCCGATAGGATTATTTCAGGAGAAACAGGATTAACAATATACGAAACGCTGATGACATGCTAATAATAGATAAACTAGCAAATTTACAGTATTTGCTGGAAAACATAAACACTCATACCAACAAGTATGGTCTAAATCTGAACATCAAAAAGACTAAATTTATGATTATAACAAAAAAGGTATATACAGCAATGTGAATTTAAGCATAAATAATAAGCAAGTTGAAAGAGTTACGTCCTACAAATATTTAGGGATTTGGTTCACTGATACTAATGACCAGACAAAAGAAATTAAGAGGCGAATAGAAATAGCGAGACAATGATTTATCGAAATAAATAAGTTCCTATGCTGCCGAGACATGAATCTGAAATTAAGAACTAGAATGTTAAGGTGCTATATTTTCTCCGTTCTGATGTACGGCATGGAAGCTTGGATACTAAAAAAGATAAACATCAAAAATATTGAGCCATTCGAGATGTGGTGCTACAGGAGAATGTGGAAAATACCATGGACAGATAGAGTCACAAATCGAGGTGTTTTGCTGAAGATAGGGAAGAAATGCGAAGTCTTAAAAACCATACAATCGAGAACACTGGCATAATATATAGACCACATAATAAGAGGGGAAAAGTACTTCGTGCTAGGGCTTATATTCCAAGGAATATAAGCCCTTTTCGGGAAAGAAATGTGGAACGTAGGAGGATTTTCTGGTTGCGAAATTTAAGGGAGTGGTACGGGTACAGTTCAATACAATTGTTCAGAGCTGCAGCCAACAACGTTAAGATTTCTGTGGTGGTAGCCAACCTCCGATAGGAGACGGTACTGCAAGAAGAAGAAGGAGAAAATATCTACCACAGGCATAGCAATACTTTCTTACAAAGAAAATTATAATAAAATTTTAATAAAATTTTCTAAAAGTCAGAAAGGACTGAGATGTTTTACAAAAAATATAAATAAATCAGTTAAATCTACGCTAAGTAAATCAGTTAACTCGAATACTTACTTGCAACTTTTCGGCATAGTATACTAAACTGGCAAACACGACAATACCAAGGACAAGGAAAAAAACTAACAATCCCAATTCTTTCGCCGATGCCTTAAACGTATGTATTAAAATTTTTAAACCAGGCGAATGCCTGGTTAATTTGAACAGTCTAAATATTCTGATTATGCTGAAAAAGTCTAAAAGTTGATTTTTCTTTTCGGACAAAAGAATTAAGTCTATATAGAAACTAAGTGTCGCTGCGAAGTCTATTATGTTCACTGGGGATTTGATAAAGTCCACTAAATTTGGCGAAACCTGAAACAAAAACATACATATTAATATACTGTTATATAATTTTTATGGGGAAAATTTAGCGAATTCATTTTATATCCCAGACGTAACTTTTCATCGCCTTGTATATGGCCAAAATTTGTAAATAATATGTTTTAGTCGTTAAGCAGTGTTTCGTGGAAAGTGAAAAACATTAGTGGTTAAGATTCTACTAACGGACTTAACAATTCAAGAACAATAGAACTATATCACGATCGGTTTTAGAAAGTGGATGTACTTTGGAAAGTGGAAGGAAAGTGGAAGAGAAGGAGCGTCGCAGCATCCGAAGGAGCAAGTCTGGGGGAATCGAGGACATCACAATCCATGATAAGAAGTATAGAAGATAAAAAAGGTTAGTCAGATTATTTGTAAAAAAGAGAGAGTTGTTTTATATTACATACCATATTTGTTTTAATTTAACAATTTTACAGCATAATTCATTCTTTTATAAATTCATAGAAGATATAACTACCCTATTTAAAAAGGTGAAAATTATAATTTGTTTTATTTTTATAATAAACTGAATCTTTTAAAGAAAAATTTGTTAAAAAAAAGTAGATAGTAGAATTAAAGATTAATTTAGTAGATAAGAAATTTTTACAACAAAATTGAGTTTTCAGCACACTTTTTGAATCGTATATTTATGGTTATAGCATATAAATAAAAAATATTTTTAGAAATTATATGATTTTGATTACATTTATTTTCCTTGTTTTATCCTGGATGAAATGAGCAACGAGAAATACTAGAAGCCTCAAACCAAAGGTAATATATTAAAATCAATTAGCCCTGAGATTAAATTTTATTGGAAAGTTTTATGAAATTTTGATTTTGCTTCCATAAATAGTAATTAAAATAATTAATTAATTAATCGAATTCATAAGATGCTGATCAATCTCATAACAGAGAGAAAATATAGAGCATAAAAATACATAATATATGAGTCATTTAAATTTCTAGTTTGAAACGGTACCAAAATCATGATCGTTTTACCCCTTATTTTTTAATTATAAGACCGTATTTATTGAACGCCCCCTATATAAATATTATTATATATAAATATTCTATCTCCGAAGTTCGTATTTCGAAAACCGTTAAATTTCTCTCATACTTTGTAACATTGGGAATTAATATAGGCATATGGATATTTAACATACCAGAGAAAACATACCAGAAAAGAGGATGGATAACCCCAATACATAAAAAGGGTAACAAGGAAGACTGCAAGAACTATCGCTGTATTACTGAAATAAAAACTTTTAAAACTCTAATATATAATGAATATGCACCTTTAGAGATCGAACAACAAGCAGGATTCCGAGCAGGAAGATCCTGTATCGACCACATCTTCACGTTCAACCAACTCAACGAAAAAAAGTAGCCAGAGACAGAGAAATACATCTACTATTCGTCGATTTAACTAAGGCGTATGACACCATACCACTTTGTAAATTATGGCAAGTCCTGGAAAAATCCGCTATTAACATAACTTTAATAAAAGTAGTGCAAAAATTCTATAACAACATCCAAGCAAACATAAAAATCAACAGCAGTTTATCCGATAGCTTCATGGTGAATAAGGGACTACGACAGAGATGCAGCTTATCGCCAACACCGTTTAAAATCTATATAACTGAGGTCTTGAATACGTAGCGGAAATCTGCACTGCATTTTGCTGACGGTGATTGCCCAAGATAAAGCTGATCTCATATTTATGACAAAGCGGCTGTTTCGAGAATACAAAAAATGGGGCCTATATGTTAATAAAGAGAAAACCAAATATATGTGTATAGGAATACAGAAAAATAAGTTACAACTAGAGGATGATATGATTATCGAGCGAAGCTCTGGTTTTGTATACCTTGGAACGAGAATCCAACAAAGTGGAAGGACAGAATTCGAAATAGAGGAAAGAATTATGAAAGGAAAGAAGGTAATAGGAGCTTTGACCTCACTACTTTGGTCAAAAACCATATCAAAAGAAAAGAAAACACAGCTATATAATAGCATCTTTA
The DNA here is from genome assembly GCF_917563875.1 of Diabrotica virgifera virgifera. NCBI lineage: Eukaryota > Metazoa > Arthropoda > Insecta > Coleoptera > Chrysomelidae > Diabrotica > Diabrotica virgifera. Next base: position 4,232,175 of record NC_065449.1, on the reverse strand, counting down.
AAAGCGTGGTACTGTATGGATGTGAAAGCTGGCAACTGAATAAGCAAACAGAACAGAATTTGCTCGCACTGGAAATAAACTTCTGGCGAAAATCGCCTTGCATCTCCAGAGTCTCACCGAAAGTCTGACCGAAATCAACCTGGATAAGGGGAATCCAGAAAGCAATATCTGAGAGAGATCTTCGACCAGGAATTTGAACAGATCGATGCGGCTGGAAAATAGGAACCTGAAGGCGCAGGATGCTATAAACCGGTGTTATATGTATATATGAATAGCTATTATGTTTTATATTTTGCCTTTGAAATGTTCCAATTCCATCATGTGTTTACATCAGATTGAGCCGAGAAAAGGACTTAATTACAGACAGGCTTCAGAAAGATAGATAAGTGTTTACTTTGAACTAGAATGGTTTATATAAGTCTTGAATGCTTTCTTTTAGTTAGCAATTAACAAACGACAGGTACAGGTGCATTTCGTGGACTCAGCATTTCTGTGGGAATCAGAGGTTTTACAAGCTTTCTGACTATCCTTTTTTTGATTGGTCAAATACTTTAATGGTTGTTTAAGTGGGTGTAATTGATTAATGGCTGCTTAAGTTTGAGTCTCGTATTGACTATGGAACAATAGAAGCTCTGTGTAGTTTCACAACTCTTGTCCAAAATTGTCAGGATCAACAGAAATCTTTCGAGAACTAAACATAACATTAACAGAGAACATTCAACATAACATTCTCACGAAATGTCTAAATATAAAGCTAAAAGCCAAAAGGACTTGATGAAAATAATATTAACATAGCGAGAAATCTCTATTGGAACCAGCAAATGACATTAGGTGGAAATGAAATTAGATCTCATATTGATGACTCTCCTTGTAAAAGATAATAATAATCAGTTATTTAATTAAAATAACTATCATCGGCATATCAAGATCATTTTAGTATTTAATTGAAATCTTTTTTTATATGCTAAAAACATATTTCACCCACATTATTTGTTCCACTTCATTCCTATTTGAATTTGAATGCTCAAGATTATCTTACTTGACACTTACTAGTAAGAGAGTGCTACTAATTTTCCTAATTAACTTACACTGTCGGTGGAATGTCGACTCATTCGACGGAACGAGATCTTTCTTAATTGTTGCTACAATATTTAAAGTAATCCTCGTGGTTTAGTGGCGAAATGTCGGTCGTCCTACGTTTTAATAACATAGACTGTCTAAGACAATAACGTTGTCTTAACCAGCATTAATTTTGTCATTTTCTCAGCTTCGCCTACTTAGAAAATACGCTTCTAAATAATTACGGTTGGTGGAGTGAAAACTGCAAAATAAGATGGTTTCTACAGTAATAAGTAATGAAGAGCTGAGGATTAGTGTATGGAAGTGGCCAAGAAATTTAATGTTATAATAACAAAAAATTCTAGTTTTATTAATAGTCCAGGAAATAAAGCTGGAAAAATGCAAAACCTCGCAATTTTTTCGTCCAGCATCGACTTGTACAAAAATTTGGGATTAGGCTCATTTGTTGGAGCTATATATGAAAAGTTTACTTATCCTAAAAGAATAATTTCGGCTTGCATCAATTTACATAAAAATTTGGGGTTAGGATCATCTTACCCTGTACTTCATATTCTATATCATGCTCAAGGGCGTTGATTATTTTTAGCGGTGTAAACTACCCTTATTGTCAAAAATTTTATAAAAATATTGTAAACTTTAATATAGGTAAAATTTGGTTTTGATCGGTTAAATAATGACTTTTTTATTCTTTAGGATATAATATCATAATATTTCAACTCTTAAGAACCACCCTTAATAACATCGCAATTTTTATAAGTAGACAATTTAATAGATCTACACAGAAAAAAAAGTAGAATTAAAGAATTACAAAAACATTTATTTACACAAAAATACGAATTTACAAATATATAAAAATACACATACAAATGGTTTTTTAGTCATCTTTAGTCATTTAGGATACGAACCGGCTCTGTGGTATTATATTTAGGTAAATTGAAAATGATCTATAAGGTGACTATTCGAATTTTTCGAAAAACAAATTAGTTTTATAAACATAGCCCCTTCATTTTTGGCGACAAAAAGTTTTTTCAATAGCAGTTTTGTAGGATTTTTGAAGAGAAATAAGACTGTGTAAATTAAATTCCGTAAGATCCCTTAATTTTTTATTGAGGTGGGTTTAAAGGGCTCGAATAAGGGGATGTTTTCTCGTAAATAGATATTTTAAACAGCTATATCTCGTTAACTGTTCACTGTAATGAAAACGTATGCATAAGAAAATTTTAGATATTAAAAAAGCTACAATTTAGTAGTCTATTATTTTTTTTGTATCTCCAGTATTTTCGGAGATATTTTGAAGAAAATGAAAAAAAATGCAAAATTGCAAAAAATAAAATCTTTAAACTCAAATTTTTCTAAAATTAGGTCTTTTAATAAGGTCAAGCTTCTTGGGTGTATTGATAATATAAATATAAAAGGAATTACAGAAAGGCGAAGACTAATTTTTAGTTACAAGGGTGGTTAGGGGTTGTTTTCTCTGTTTTTTTTTTTTCGTAGAGAAAAATAGGTACCGACTTTTTTTTATCATAAGTTGCTCAATGCTAGAAACTTTTATGCTAGAAACTTTTTATTATTTTTTTTTGAAAGATATTATTATATTCTTGAAAAAACATCATGTAAGCTTTCCTGGAAAAATGCAAAGTTTTCCCGTTATTTGGCTTTGGGTATTTCAAATTATATATTTGACGAAAAAAGCTAACCTTTAACATGCCCTATCTTGGTTTATATTGGTCGTGAAAGTATTATAGAAAAACAGTTTCGTTTGTGTTACTAAAAGATACAATTTTGATATCTACAGTTTTTTTGATTAAATGCATATTTTTCGAGTTATTCTCAAAAAATACTTTAAAAAGTCGATTTTTCCGTCGAAAAACCGTTAGTTTCAACCACGAATATCTCGAAAAATATTAATTTTACGAAGAAAATGTAAAAAAACATTTTTTTCTTAAAATTACTTTTTACATCGATTTACATGGTTAAAATGTAATAAAAAAATTCCCACCCCCGAGATGGGGTGGCAACCACCCCCAAGGTTTTAGCGTACAGCAGCATGATATAGAAAATGATCCTTGGACTATTTCTTACCTTCTGTGAAAATTTCAAGTAAATCTATGCTGGACGAAAAAATTGCGAGCCAAAATGCTTCGTTTCCTCGACTATATGTAAGGTTTAAAAGAAAATATCTTTCATGAAAGTTTCAGCAATCTCTTTCGCTCAAACATAATTAGTTATCGCAAAATTATTATCAAGGTAGATAAAGGCATTATTTTTATTTTCAATTTAGAGATCATTACCCTCTTTCTATGGCCATTTCGAACCCCTTAGTTCTCATCAGGAAAGCTACCGTAATGATGCTCTGAAAAGAAAATAAAAATCTTTGCCATTTCTGTCAATTATAAAATATAATTAACATTCAGACGCTATAGCGACATCTATTAACAACTTGTCGAAACCAAAAGACTCCATTTTCAAACAAATAAATGTTTAAAAATAATAAAATCTTTTTTTTTCTTAGTTCGGAAACAGATTCTCTCTTATACCTATTCCCCATCCTTCTAAAATTTGCAAGGAATAAAGGGTGATGAATGCAGAGACGTGGGGGTCTATATAGTTGCACTCCACAACACATCTTTTCATCGAGGCAAAGATCAACGAAACTGTCTCCTTGTACTCAATACGTGAGTAAGAACGTAGGTAGATAAAGGCATTATTTTTATTTTCAATTCAGAGATCATTACCCTCTTTCTATGGCCATTTCGAACCCCTTAGTTCTCATCAGGAAAGCTACCGTAATGATGCTCTGAAAAGAAAATAAAAATACGAAGCAAGCTTTCAATCCTAATAGCAAATAATTAATATTGAAAAATATCAAAAATTACTAAAAGATTTTTAAATTGAAAACTTACTGGTACATCCCCATGTATACACCTCCAAGACTTCTACAATTTGCAAGTCATATGGATGCTGCAGTAAAGACGATAGGGAAGGAATTCTAAACTTTGCAATTCAAATCCCCCGTCTGCAGCCGGTTAGGAACTGAAAGATGCACCATAGTTACTCTACTGAGTAATAAGAAAATAAAATAAAAATGTGTGTACCATTTTTATATATTCGGCTGCAATACGAAGGAAAAACAATCTTACTTTTTAATTAGAATAAGGAGTGCAGCCAGTCCCTTTAACTGCAATTTTCTGCTCTTATTGGAGCTTCATCAGAAGGAACGTAGGCACTGTTCTCCTTAATCCAATCAAATCGCATCGAAATGTTTTTCCAAATATTGCAGCCAAAATGATGGTATTGGGTGGCTAGCGCCATCTGGCCGTAAAAATACGAAGCAAGCTTTCAATCCTAATAGCAAATAATTAATATTGAAAAATATCAAAAATTACTAAAAGATTTTTAAATTGAAAACTTACTGGTACATCCCCATGTATACACCTCCAAGACTTCTACAATTTGCAAGTCATATGGATGCTGCAGTAAAGACGATAGGGAAGGAATTCTATTGAATATTGAATTGCAAAGTTTAGAATTCCTTCCCTATCGTCTTTACTGCAGCATCCATATGACTTGCAAATTGTAGAAGTCTTGGAGGTGTATACATGGGGATGTACCAGTAAGTTTTCAATTTAAAAATCTTTTAGTAATTTTTGATATTTTTCAATATTAATTATTTGCTATTAGGATTGAAAGCTTGCTTCGTATTTTTACGGCCAGATGGCGCTAGCCACCCAATACCATCATTTTGGCTGCAATATTTGGAAAAACATTTCGATGCGATTTGATTGGATTAAGGAGAACAGTGCCTACGTTCCTTCTGATGAAGCTCCAATAAGAGCAGAAAATTGCAGTTAAAGGGACTGGCTGCACTCCTTATTCTAATTAAAAAGTAAGATTGTTTTTCCTTCGTATTGCAGCCGAATATATAAAAATGGTACACACATTTTTAAAATAAAAATCTTTGCCATTTCTGTCAATTATAAAATATAATTAACATTCAGACGCTATAGCGACATCTATTAACAACTTGTCGAAACCAAAAGACTCCATTTTCAAACAAATAAATGTTTAAAAATAATAAAATCTTTGGATTTCTTAGTTCGGAAACAGATTCTCTCTTATACCTATTCCCCATCCTTCTAAAATTTGCAAGGAATAAAGGGTGATGAATGCAGAGACGTGGGGGTCTATATAGTTGCACTCCACAACACATCTTTTCATCGAGGCAAAGATCAACGAAACTGTCTCCTTGTACTCAATACGTGAGTAAGAACGTAGGTAGATAAAGGCATTATTTTTATTTTCAATTCAGAGATCATTACCCTCTTTCTATGGCCATTTCGAACCCCTTAGTTCTCATCAGGAAAGCTACCGTAATGATACTCTGAAAAGAAAATAAAAATCTTTGCCATTTCTGTAAATTATAAAATATAATTAACATTCAGACGCTATATCACCCTTTATTCCTTGCAAATTTTAGAAGGATGGGGAATAGGTATAAGAGAGAATCTGTTTCCGAACTAAGAAATCCAAAGATTTTATTATTTTTAAACATTTATTTGTTTGAAAATGGAGTCTTTTGGTTTCGACAAGTTGTTAATAGATGTCGCTATAGCGTCTGAATGTTAATTATATTTTATAATTGACATAAATGGCAAAGATTTTTATTTTCTTTTCAGAGCATCATTACGGTAGCTTTCCTGATGAGAACTAAGGGGTTCGAAATGGCCATAGAAAGAGGGTAATGATCTCTGAATTAAAAATAAAAATAATGCCTTTATCTACCTACGTTCTTACTCACGTATTGAGTACAAGGAGACAGTTTCGTTGATCTTTGCCTCGATGAAAAGATGTGTTGTGGAGTGCAACTATATAGACCCCCACGTCTCTGCATTCATCACCCTTTATTCCTTGCAAATTTTAGAAGGATGGGGAATAGGTATAAGAGAGAATCTGTTTCCGAACTAAGAAATCCAAAGATTTTATTATTTTTAAACATTTATTTGTTTGAAAATGGAGTCTTTTGGTTTCGACAAGTTATTATCAAGTGTTTACTTCAATCTTGACTTTTTCATTTTTTTGTAAATATATAGATATATCTGTGGTTAATCGTTGGTTAATTGAGTTGGTTAATTAAGTAAACTACGAACAGGGGAATAAATATAGGATTTTAAATATGAACTATGAAAAAACGATTATGAAAGAAATAATTTAGCAGTTCAAGTCGGCGTGGCGCGCGTCGATTATTATCACAAAGGCTAAGTTGAGATATATTATCCTTGACGAGCCTGTTCTTTTGTATTGTGCATGGACTCTTAATAAATAATATCTCAATAGACTGGAAGCATTTGAAATGTAGACATAGCAAAGGACGCTGAGTATCTCCTAGACAGACAAAATAACCCATGAAGAACTTCAACAAGAATAGAGAACAGCAGGGAGATACTGTATTCCATCGAAATAAGAAAGCTACACAATATCTGGGTCATATAACACGTGGTGACATATATGAATTCCTAAAATTAATAATGCGGGGAAAGGTTCAAAGAAGGCGCAGCATATATATGTAGAAGAAAAATGTCCTGGCTGAAAAACCTCAGAGAATGGCTTGGTGCGGCGTAACTGAACTCTTTTGGGATGTAGTCTTAAAAGTTAAAATAGCAATGATTATTGCCAACCTTCGTCGCGAATATGGAACGTAAAGAAGAAGCCTTGACAACTTGTGCAGCTCTGCTCTCCTAACGACTTATTACGAAGAATTGTGTCCTTTTCATAGGGGTTGATTTTAACTTGCGTGGTACTCCTTTTGTATTGTGTAGTAACAGATTAATAATTAGCCGTACTTTAAACTGTCATATCACCCTTTCTATACAACAGTGTGCTTTCTTTGATATTTTAAATAAATGTATTTGTGCCTTTAGGACAAATATTTCAATGGACGGAAACAATTTGTGAGAATTTGAAAGTAGAAAAGTATTAAAAATATTAAAGATTGCGATTTGGATATCGTCATTGCAAAGCCAATGGTATGGGAAATTATAGACGCTTAAAATTAAATGGTAACTCCGTTAAGATCATCGGTATATGCGGGATCAAGGGATCCTCTCCTTTGTATTTTTCTTGATGATCGTTTCCTCAATGACATTATTTATTAACCTTATCTGTTAATTTTGTCATTTTCTCAGCTTCGCCTACTTAGAAAATACGCTTCTAAATAATTACGGTTGGTGGAGTGAAAACTGCAAAATAAGATGGTTTTTACAGTAATAAGTAATGAAGAGCTGAGGATTATTGTATGCAAGTGGCCAAGAAATTCAATCCATTAGTAACAAAAAATTCCACTGTTAAGGATTAAGGAAACATTCTCATTAAATTTAAAAAAATACTCATATTTTGAGATTTTTTTAAAGAAACTATATTTATTTTGGAATTTTATATTTGGAAACAAAATTTATTTTGGAAATTGTTAAATCTATGGCCAAAAGGACAAATATTGTATGTCCAAAATTGATGTTTTCGGTAAAATCAATTTAAAAGTTATAACTTATTCCGTTCTATTTCTGTTAGGGTTAAATGTTAATCACATTTAATAAGCTAAAAGTAACCCCCTGTATGGACATACAATAAATGTGAAGTAAAACATGGGCATACAATATATTATTTCCATACTGCAATTGTGAAACTATCATAAAATCAGGTTTAAAATAGTATTAGTAGTACAAATAGTACATACGCAAACTTGTGCAACACATACCATAGGTTGACGACCTCTAATAATATGGAAAAAATATTGTATCTTTGGACATACAAAAAAAGAGTCGTTTGGTTTTAATTTTGTGAACACCATTTTGTGTGACAAATACTGTATTATTGGACATACAACATGTGTCCTCTAAGTTTATGGTACTGTTAACACGTTCAGTGCTGATGACCCACCGGTGCGTCAAACTAGATCTTGTAGAGGGACGGATGACGCACCGGTGCGTCATATACCATATCGAATGTAACGTTTAGTTATATGCTAGCACTTGTAGTGTGTGTATCGTAGGAGTGATAGCACTTGTGGTAATGTGTGTACTTATTTTGTCTTGTTTTTAACTCTTATAATAACACACATATTAACAATAATGGAGAGTCAAAAATTTCAAAAATATGTATCAGGCCGGCAGCAATGTTACTAATATAAGAGTAGCACGGAACCTGTTAATGGACATATCTTTAATGCTACTTTAGTAACTAGCAAACCGTTCTAAGAGGATATACGGGGTGTCCAGAAACTTTACCGACAAACGAAGACATGAGATTCCTCATATAATTTTAAGGCATTTTAACCCAATTCATCTACTCCGTGTCTAGAGCTAGAGCTATTTGAAGATGGCGTCTTGTAAATAGTTTTTCTTAAATACCTCCAGAACGCTTCTATTTAGAAAAACAAAAATTGGTACACATATTTATCTTCCAGAGATAAATTCATGTCATCCATTGTGAATTTCTAGTACCGGTTATAGGCGTCCGTTTTGGATAGGGCAACGGTTATTTTATCGCATAACTTTTTTGTCTTTATTTTTTAAGCATTTTTGATACTGGATTATCATATCGTGAGATATTCTAGTACTAAAAGGTACTTCTGATTTAAGTCGGTAGGACACACCGTTTTCTAGAAAAATCGATTTGAAAATTTTTCGTTTTTTTAATTTGAAAAAAAAATCGAAAAACATTTTCAAAAAAAAAACGGTGTATTTTACCAACTTATAGCAAGATTAACTTTTAGTACTAGAATACCTCCAAATTTAATAATCTAATGTCAAAAATTCTTAAAAATTAAAGACAAAAAAGTTATGCGATAAAATAACCCTTCACCTACCCAAAACGGACGCTTATGGCCGGTACTAGAAATTAGCAATTAATTAAATCGATTCGTCTCTGGAATATCAATAAACATACCAGTTTTCGTTTTTCTAAATGGTTTTTTTTGAAATTTTTTTTTGGAAATTCAAAAAATGAAAAATTTTCAAATCAATTTTTCTAGAAAACGGTGTGTTTTACCGAATTAAAGCAAGAATACCTTTTAGTACTAGCATACTTCAGAATTTAAGAATCCAGTATCAAAAATACTTAAAAGTTAAAGACATAAAAGTTATGCGATAAAATAACCGTTTCCCTACCCAAAAACGGACGCCCAGGGCCGCGCCGTCCATTAGGGCGAAGAGGGGCGGTGCCCCCCGGCGCCGTATTAAAAAGGCGCCGGTAGGTGCCGAAAAATTTTTTTGACAATACCGAAATTACCAGAAACAATCAATAAAATAATGACATTGACTAAGGACAAGAAGGATTTTACCCACTGCACTGGTAAAATCAAACCAGAAATATTAGCAATATTTTATTGTGAAATTGTAAACTTACCAATCGTAGGTACTTAAATAAAAATAGCAGCTAGTATTACTTTGATCCCATAAGTGTACGAAACCTTATTTATCTCAACTGAACTATATTATGTTAGAACTATTATACTGCCTGAACTATATGTTGAACTATATATCTGAACTACATTATGTTTGTTCTGTGATAGTGTAATCGTTGTTTTTTGTAAATAACGAAGAAGTGAAGTCAAGCACTTCAAGAATAATGAAAGGAAAAGCAGTTGGAAAAGATGATATTTCTGAGGAAGTGTGTGTTCGTTACCAGGGACAGGAACAAGGTGGCTGACAGGTTTATTTAATATAATTATGGACTTTGGACCAATGCCAGACGAATGGAGAAGCAGTATATTAGTACCTGTTTACACAAACATGGGAGATACAACAATGTACAAGCTACAGAGCCATAAAACTACTTAGTCACACCATGAAAATATGGGGGAGAGTAATTGATAGACAGATACGTGCAGAAACCGAAATATGCGATAATCAATTTGGGTTTATGCAGGGCAGATCAACAACAGATGCAATTTTTATTATAAGACAGCTGATGGAGAAATACAGGAATAGAGAGACTTATAATATGATGGTAAATCTTCAGAAAGCATATGATGATAGAATTCCTTGAAAGATTCTGTGGTGGGCACTCAATAACAAAGGAGTTCCGGATGGATATGTAAATATTGTGAGGAATATGTATGAGGGAGCAACAACTAGTGTTAGGGCAGGTGTAGAAGAGACTGATAAATTTCATGTGAAAGTAGGATTGCACGTGTACCAGGACTCAGTGCTTAGTCTTTATGTATTCTTATTAGCTTTGGATCAGATAACAGCGAAGCTACAGGGTAACGTTCCCTGGTTCTTAGTGTATGCTGTTGGTGTAGTATTAGTATGAAATAGTAAAAGCGACTTAGAACAAAAACTGGAACAGTGGAGACAAGCTCTTGAGGAAAAGGGTTTAAAACTTTTTGAAAAGTAATAGTTTTAACTACCTACGATCGGTATTACAGAGTAATGGAGAAATAGATGGAGATGCATGTAGTGGAATTAGAGTTGGATGGATGATGGATGAAGTGGAATGAAGCGAGTGGTTTGTTGCGTGACAGAAAAATTCCAGTGAAGCTGAAGGGAAAATTCTATAAAACACCTATAAGGCCAGCTATGATGTACGAAAGTGAATGTTGGAAAGTTAAAAAGAAAGAAGAATAACCAATGCATGTGACAGAAATGATAATGCTTAGATGGATGATTGGAGTGACAAAGAAGGATGAGATTGGGAATGAGTATATTAGGGGAAGTCTAGGGTTGACTCCAATAGATGCCAAAATGAGAGAGCATAGGTTAAAATGATTTGGTCATGTTCAACGTCGCGACGTCAGTCCTCCAATACGAATAATTTTTAAACTGCAGGTACCTGGAAGGAGTAAGAGAGGAACACAAAAGAAGACCTGGGCGGAGAGGCTTAGACAGGACATGTCGGTAAAGAGGATTAATATCGATATAATTCAAGACAGAAACTTATGGAGAAATGCAAATAGTGAAGTTGACACCGCATAGAGATAACGGCAAAGAGAATGATGATGAAACAAATAGTTTGTAGATTTTCGCTTTGTGCATGACTGACGCGACATCGCCTAGCGCCTTCATCTGACATTTTTGGATCTCACAATTTGACGTTAAGAATATAATAAATAGTTAACAGTTATGTACCATTTTTGACCAATATTTTTGTATAAACAATGACAATGACATTACAAAGATAGCTCCAATATTGTCATATTTCGCCAGTACTCACGTTGGCATTATTTCAAGGTACCCCCACCATAGTCACGCACGGAGCGAATACGGTATATTATACCGATTCACTAAGTTGCAAAAACTACTAACAAATGGAGGAGGAAAGGGGCACCTAAAATTTCTTGCCCTGGGGCGCTTGAAAGCCTTGGCGCGGCCCTGCGGACGCCTATGACCAGTACTAGAAATTCACAATAGATGTAATCGATTTATCTCTAGAATATAAATAAGCGTACCAATTTTCATTTTTGTAAATAAACGCGTTTTGGAATTATTTAAGAAAAACTATTTAGCAGACGCCATCTTCAAAGAGCTCTAGCTCCCTTAGGAAGCATTTTCGCACTAGAAGAATTGGGTTAAAATGTCTTGAATTTATCTGAGGAATCTCTTTTCTTCGTTTGTCGGTAGAGTTTCTGGACTAGTTATCGGTTATCTGGTTATCGGTACAATACTTGAGCACAATAAAGATTTCATCTCGACTGGTATAGACCAGGGAGTATCTCATTTTAAACAAAAATGGACATACAATATTTGTCCTCTTAGCCATCGAAATATATACTAGACTAGCACTAGACTAGGCTATTCAATAAGTTTTGCGGTTGGATAAGAGGGGGCGTTGCTATTGGCCTAATTTTATTTTGTTATGTTGGTAAACTCTTCATAGAACACGAACGTATGTAAAGTTACATTTCAATCTGTCATTTTATGTTTTGTGCCATCTAGTATCGATATATCAGAATATGTTTTACAATGGAACAATCAAATATCGTGCACTGATTGATTTTTTTATTTTTGGAAGGTTTAAAAGTAAAGGAAACTTATGAACGAATGTTGAAAGTATAGAAGGACTCTTTGCCTTCAATTAGTATAGTAGAAGGATGGGTTCCTTCAAACCATTCCCACCTTCCACCATACCAAACCCTTCCACCTTTCCACCATAGTACAGTAGAAGGAAACGATCCACGTCAAGGACGTCCAAAAACGGGTACAACACAAGAAATCGTAGAAAACCTCTACAGAGGTACACTTGGGTCTTCCGTCCCTTTTACCAAATTTACTTTTCCCCGCTACTTGTTTTAATGTATTTTTCAACTCCCATATTGTTTCTAAATCTTCTTCCTTTTGTAGTACTATAATATCACCCTGTACAAAAAGATGGTTTTATTGAAAGTTAATAATCAAAGTAAATAATATAATCGATCGCCCATGACCGAGGCCGCGCGTGATGTTAAAATAGTTTATTCTATATAAAAGTGAATGTCCCATGATATAGATATTATTATGGTACTCAGTATTTAGTTAATGTAAGGTCGTTACTTTTATATGTAAACACGTTGTTATGGTTAGTCATTGATGGAGTTGATTGTAAATATAATGCATCTGAACCAAGAAAGAAAGTTTTAATTAATTTGAACCTCGAAGGCATTAACATCACACATTTCCTTTCACTTTAACTCTTCCTTTTTTGAGCCTCTACCTAGTTTACACCTCTTCTAAACTGGTCCCAATAAAGATAGCTCTACCAGAGGGTCTGGGGGAAAACCCTCGAGGAGGCAACAATGATTACAGGCATCATTTCAAGATTCCAGCTCTTCTTTTTATATCAATGGCAGAAGATTTGCAAATCAAGCTACAGATTTAGCACTAATCCAGGAGATTTGAGTTATAAGTACTGACCGAATTGGCGGCCTAGGATCCGTCTCAAATATGGTACTGCATTCCTCAAGTAGGATAAAATCCAGAGCATGTATTGTACTTATGTAGGTTATATTCTTCTTCTTCTTCTATTTGTGTAGACATAGCTCCAGCTATTTTTCAATATACCTCTAGTAAGTTGTCATTCCACAGTTTTCGTGGTCTTCCCACTGATCGTTTTCCTATTGGGGAACCATCTGTCGCCATACTTACTACTCTATTTGTTGTTATTCGGTTTACGTGGCCGTTCTATTCTACTGTTCTGTTTTTTCCCATTTAATAATTTTGTTTACCTTGCATCTCCGTCATAGTTCTGCATGTCTAGCTCTATCCCATAGTGTATTACCATCGATTTTTCGAATATTTTTCATGCCTGCTGCTTCTAGCATTCTTTTTGTCCTTTCTGTATCAGGTCGTATTTTTGTCGCGTATATAATTATTGATCTAATGACTATTTTGTAAATATTGCCTTTTATTATTTTTCCGATATTAATTTTTGTTTATATTGTACATTCAGGCAACCTGCGGCTCTGTTTGCTTTATTTACTTGATCTCCCACTTCTGTTTCGAGTTTTCCGTAGCTATATAGTGTAATGCCTAGATATTTAACAGGTTGACTACCATAAGTACCAAATGTGGTACACAGTTAACTTGCCATTTATGCTGCAGCTCTTCTAGAGCGTGTTGACCCTTGAAGCCATGATGATTTTCATTTCTTAGTTTTTTAAGGTATACCGAGTAACAAATTTGGCCTTAACATTTGAGTTTACCCTCTGGACTGAGTACCATGATACTCACATGACTCTTTGGCAATGCAGAGAGAAAAAGGCTTGCAATCAACTTAAACTCTAAACTAGTTTAGGTTAAGTTATTTACCATTTATTTAGTTTATTAATCATACCATACTTTCAGGTTTCTGCACGGATGATGTAAAATTGCATACTGTAGAAGGAATGGACTGCAAGGCATCATCGGCTGTGATTTCAACTCACATCATATGGTATGAGGAAGCAAAATGATCGATGAACGAGGTGAGTACCTTATTAACTATATTCTGGGACAAGGGCTCATACTGAATGATAAAGATAATTATTACAAATATAAATACTGAACAAATTAGAAACAAAATTGTTAACTAGGCCATTGAGCTTGGATCATCGACCCATTGACTGTACCTTATATACAGTTAAACCACCCTCTTATCTAAAGTGATCCGAAATTCAAAAATTGGGTAGGACATCAAACTGATTTGGAAGCATAGATAGAAATACAATAATTAGTAATATCAAAACAAGTTTATTATAAATTTCTGCTTTTGCTACTACTACACTCCTTTTGTGTCTAACAGTCTAATCTATTTTCTTGCCACTCTTTATACCATTTTCATTTCTTGTTTATTTCTTCCCAAAGTTCATTTTTCCATCATCAGGGCTTTTTATTCTCAAACTCCCATTAACATTTTATGATACTATTAGAAATACCTAATATAACAACTCGGGTTAAAGAGAGTAAAATTCTAACGCATTTGCATGCTATAAATTAATGAATTTGCTGCTTGTTTATTGTAATGATGTATATGCCGACGTACAGTTATGTTTGTGATAGCTGAACAGATTGTCCTCAACCATATTTTGCAATTTTCATGAGTAGGTATAAAACAAACAATTAAATGAACGCCCTTTATACAATTTTCTTGGAATACTTCATTAAAATTCATTCAAATTTTAACATACTTGCTCATTTCATTTGGTATTTAAATTAAAGTAGTAGTTGGAGCTTTGTTATATAATAATTATTATTCTTGTTCTATTTGGAAATTCTCCAAAAGTGCCATGTAAACATAAATATGATTGTAGTTGAAAATTTTCATTAGGCTTTTTAATTTGAATTGCAAATTCAAGTAAAATACACTTAGGCCATTAAATAGTTACATTAAGGTTGCATTGCAATTTCTAGAGGTTGCAGATTTACTTTTTAACGTGTCAGGAGGTTTACTATAAGCTTAAGTTTAAAATTGTAGGGTAGTCACCCTTGTTTCCAGGCATGATATATTATAAAAGGGGGTGGAAAGGGTTTTCACGTTGTATCTCATAAACTAGCAAACCTATCCTCATCGTCATTATCACCATCATGTATGCGTCCACTGCTCGACATAGGTCGCCCTCAGCTTGTGCGGCTTGCTAACAGTTATTAACAATACGCTTCAGATCGTCGGTCCATCTGGTTGGTGGGTGTTATCTGCTCCATAGTGCTTCTTATCGTGGCCTCTACTCGATAATACGTTTTGTCCATCATTTGTCTGATAATATATCAACGTTTCCTACCTTGTTCCACTTTAACGACGGGATTTTTTTGACAGCTTCTGTCGTTTTTGTTCGACGCCTTAATTTCTTCATTTGGGATTAGGTCCCCTTCGAGATATACGGGTAAATTAGATTTAAATACATAGTTTAATTTAAAAAAAAAAAGCTGCCCAGACTACTAAGTGACGTGGGAGCTGGGAGCTCGCATGTCTGCTTACCTCTGTCCAACCGAATTTCATGTCCCAAGTACTTATAAGATTCAGTTTGCTCAATATCTCTTCCATCAACAACAATAGTACGATTTAGCAACAGGTTAGTCATTGTTTGCGTCTTGTTGATGTTAATCTTTAGTCCGACCTCTAAGGAAAGATGATTTAATTTTTGCAACATTATTGCATGATTCATACGATCGGCTATAAAGACGATGCTATCTCCGAATCTTAAAGGACTGAGCTTCTCTTCATTTTTGTTGATACCATATTCGGTCATATTATAATACCTATATTAATAAAATTTCCGTATAGTTTCATAATATTTTCTCATTTGTTAAAAGACTTCAAAATCAAGATTATCCAAATCAATCCAGTCGTTCTCGATTTATTCTCGAGTCATTGTCACTTATATTTTTCTATTTACGTATCTTCTTTTTCTTCTTACTCTCTTTCTTGGCTTGCATACTTGTGCATCTGCCAGTACATTTGATTATATTGCAGCTCGTCTTGCTCTAAGCAATGCTGCAACACTGAAATGAAAACCTAAAAATGTTGCCTTGATTTACCAAGTAACCAGGGGAATATTGGGGGACGTAACTGTGGGTCGAAGTATTTTAAATTCATAAAATCATTTTGTTAATATTTAAAAAAATAATAATCACTGCCTCTATTTGTTCATGAGTAAGATGTTGCAATATATTTTGAACATTGGAATTCTTCGGTACTTCTAAATTTGTAAGTTCGGTTCTCAGATTAAACTGCTTGGATACTCTTATTGGACACTGTAGAAGAATATGGTCTAGATCCTCAATTTTTCTGCATTCACGGTAAGGATGTTCTTTTACTTTTAATCTATATAGATGTGACTTGTGCAACAATGTCCTGTTCTCATTCTTATTATATTTGTCAAATGCCTTCTATCTGTGTATGGGAATTTGTGAAACCAAGGTTTTTCTGGAAATGTTACTTGTATTTCTGAATACCATTTTCCTTTAATTTGTACTTTTGACTTCCAATAATGATTGTGTTCATTTTTTATATTATCTTTTAGAGTTGGCCAAAGTTTTGTATAGTTTATTTTTATCTCCTGGGGAATCTTAAGATACCTGCCAATATTTGCCAAATTAAATTATCCACATGTTCATTGCCCTCTATTCCTGAGTGACCTGGAATCCAGCATAGTTTATAGTTTCTGCCGATACAATTGGCCTCGATAATTAATTTTTTGTTTCTAGTGCAATTTAATTTACATATCTGTGCATTAGTAGACTGTCAAGAAAATAATGTCCAATTTGTATGCTTGCTGGTGCTGGCCAATAGCACTCATATAAACCAGCCCCTAGATATGACATAAACAAGACATTTCGTGAATTTTTTTCAGAATTGCACATTGGAAACAGGCCAAATGTACTCCGAATTTTCTTCAGGAGAAAATGTTTTCACGTTTATTAACTTTGATTTTAAGCAGCATAAAATAAGTGCACTTGTTGAATTAATAATAGTCTAAGATCCGAATATAGGTCGATCTGTACCCATCTGCATGCCAGATAAAACATATTTTTTATTAAATTTCATACATAGACAAATATTTCTAGTATGGATTGCCTATCAAAATCGTGTCATAGCTATCCTTAAGGGGGGGCGTAGAAGAATTATTTTATTTTTAAATTAAATAGGCATATTCAGTATAATTCATAGATTATTCAAGGAAAAATTCAAAGAAAAATTTTGAAAAATAAGCCAACGGTGGCAAATTTTCTAAGACACCTCAAAATATAATGAATTTTGCGGTGGACATCAGAATTCATCATTAGCTCATGGTAAATGAAAAATTCAAAAATATTTTATTAGCTTATGAGTTTTTCGAGGTAACGCTTTCGAGTTTTTTAGTTTCATCGAATTTTGACTTTGTGATATCACGCAGAAATCAAAACAACGATTTTTATTGCAAAAAAAGGTGAAAAGCAACATATTTATTATTGTTAAACAAAAAATAAGCATAAAACAAAAATATCTCGACAGCATTACCTCAAGGAATATCTAAAAAAAAGTATATACAAAATTGCAGGTGGGTCGGTCAAGTAGTTTTTGAGTTACAAGGTCTATAGCCTTTGAAAAAAGCATTTTTAAGGAATAAGCGTTTAAAATATTGTCAACTATTATTTTCAATTTCATTTTTGTCTGTCAAATCGTAAAATGATGCACACCGGAATATCTTTTTGAATTGCGAAGTAATTTACAAAAGAAAATGAGAACAACTGTTGACCGTTGTTCACTACGTTCAAGTGTGCTGGCGCGAACCTGCTGCAAAGCCAGTCGAAGGTATATTCAACACTATCTCTTTACCTCCCCACCTTCGACTCGCTTTGCAGTAAGTTCACGTCAGCGCGCTTGAGCGTACTGAGAAACGGTCAACAGCTGTTCTCATTTTCGTTTGTAAATTACTCCGCAATTCAAGAACATATTCCGGTGTGCATCATTTTACGATTTGACAGACAAAAAAAACTGAAAATAAAAGTTGACAATACTTTATAGGCGTTTTTCTCAAAACTGCTTTTTTCAAAGGCTGTAGACATTGTACCTAACTCAAATCTACTTGACCAACCCACCTGGAATTTTGTTTATATTTTCTTTAGACATTTCTTGAGGTAACGCTGTCAATATATTTTTTGTTTTATGCTTATTTTTTGTTTAACAATAATAAATATGTTGATTTTCACTCTTTTTTGCAAAAAAAATCGTTGTTTTGATTTCTGAGTGATATCAAAAAGTCAAAATTTGATAAAACTAAAAAAACTTGACAGCATTATCTCGAAAAACTCATAAGCTAATAACATCTTTTTGAATTTTTTGTTTACCATGATCCAATGATGAGTTCTGATGTCCACCGCAAAATTCATTGTTTTTGAGGTTTCCTTAAAAATTTGCCACCGTTAGCTTATTTTTCAATATTTTTCCTTGAATTTTTTCTTGAATAATCTACAAATTGGCCAATTTAATTTAAAAATAAAATAATTCTACCATACTTAAAAAAAGTGCTTGAAATATTGATTTCAACCCCTACGGCCCCCCCTTAAGGTTAGCTATGACACGATTTTGATAGGCAACTCATGCTAGAAATATTTGTCTATGTATGAAATTTAATAAAAACAATGTTTCATCCGGCAAGCAGTAGGTACAGATCGACATATATTCGGATCCCGTACTATAATTTTCACTATAGTATTGTACATGTCATTTATTTTGTTTCCATTTTATAGCTATATGCCTAGAGCATTATGACCTTAAAATAGAATTTAATATCAACATCAGATGTATGCAATCGGCATACAATAGTACGTTTTGAATACCGTTCCGAATATACAGAATATAAAATATAATGGAATCGGTAGATGAATATGTTAAATCGACCATAAGTAATAATATATACAGGGTGCGCCAAACCTCTGGTCTTCTTTGATTACGGCTAAACTATGAGATATACAAAAAAATGTTTATAACAAAACTAATGTGTATCAAAGAGGTCTATAATTTAAAATTATTTTCAATTATACAGGGTGAGTCAGAATGACGGTATGAACCAAAGTTTTATTTTTTTAAATGGAACACCCTGTATATTAAATCATTTTTGAATATATTATTTAAAAATATGAAAAATTTGTATAAGGTCTTATAGGCCTAAAGTTAATAATTTTCGAAATATTTACATTTTTATTGAGAAAAATGGTAATATTTATAGGGTTGTGGATTATGTTTCCAAGGAAATAAAAATTTAGGTGATAGGTCAAAGTTTTTAAAATATAGTGTTATTTTTAAATAATTTAATATTTTTTACTTTTAGCCATAAAATATACAGTGTGATCACTATTTGCAAATACAAAATTTTCTCATTTTTTTTAAATGGTACACCCTGTATATTAGTTTTGCGTTTGGTAGTAAATATTACAACCTTTCTTTTGGTATAAGGTTGCATGTACCTAGCATGTTTCGTTTTGTAGATATTTTAAAAAAACTATAGATTTTACGTTTTTGCGGATTTTTTATTTAAAAATTTTTTTGCAAAAAAAATAATTATAATCTGGTTTTAGAAACATACACTAAAATATAAAATATGAAAATAAAAACGTAATTAAAGATTAACATAAATTGTATGCTAGTACAATTCAATTGAATTTAATAACTTTAAATTATTTTACAAAAAATATTTTACCATATTAATGAATACATAAATTAGTTACTAAATTAAATAAACAACCAAATTTTAAATCAATCGTAGTAATTCTTCTACCGCAGCAACTTTCCTATACCAAATTAATTGATAGTTATATTGTATTTACGAGTAAGATCAGTTAATAACTTTTTAATTTACCTACATCTTGAGAACGTATAAAGTATGCTTTGAAACAAATGAACGTTATGGAAGTATATTAAGAAGTAAATAGTATATATGTACCTACTCGTGTCACAAAATCTGGTAATAATTTCTAATGGTTTCGCCCAAAACAAATGTCCTATCCAAAAATGTTTCGGTTAAGGTTAAAAAATTAAAATTTAAAATAAAAAAAATTGTTACAAAAATTTCAACTACAAAAGTATTCCCAGTTTTTGTGACACCAGTAAATACTATTTATATTAATAAATAATTTGGATGATACATTTAACATTCATTTGTTTCAAAGCATACTTTATAATAATTTTTATATTCTCAAGATGTATGTAAGTAAATTTAAAAGGTAAATTAAAAGTTTAACTAAATACAATTTAACTAACAATTAATTTGGTACAGGAAAGTTGCTGTAGTAGAAAAATTACTACTGTTGATTTAAAATTTGGTTGTTTATTTAATTCAGTAACTAATTTATGCATTCATTAATATGGTAAAATATTTTTTGCAAAATAATTTAAAGTTATTAAATTCAATTGAATTGTACTAGCATACGATTTATTTTAATCTTTAATTACGTTTTTATCTTCATATTTTATATTTTAGTGTATGTTTCTAAAACCAGATTATAATTATTTTTTTTGCAAAAAAATTTTTAAATAAAAAATCCGCAAACACGTAAAATCTATAGTTTTTTTTAAATATCTACAAAACGAAACATGCTAGGTACATACAATCTTATACCAAAAGAAAGGTTGTAATATTTACTACAAAACGCAAAAGTAATATACAGGGTGTCCTATTTAAAAAAAAATGAGAAAATTTTGTATTTGCAAATAGTGATCACACTGTATATTTTATGGCTAAAAGTAAAAAATATTAAATGATTTAAAAATAACACTATATTCTAAAAACTTTGACCTATTACCCAAATTTTTATTTTTTTGGAAACATAATCCACAATCCTATAAATATTACCATTTTTCTCAATAAAAATGTAAATATTTCGAAAATTATTAACTTTCGGCCTACAAGACCTTATACAAATTTTTCATATTTTTAAATAATATATTCAAAAATGATTTAATATACAGGGTGTTCCATTTAAAAAAATACAACTTTGGTTCATACCGTCGTTCTGACTCACCCTGTATAATTGAAAATAATTTTAAATTATAGACCTCTTTGATACACATTAGTTTTGTTATAAACATTTTTTTGTATATCTCATAGTTTAGCCGTAATCAAAGAAGACCAGAGGTTTGGCGCACCCTGTATTAGTTGGATATGAGAAAATTATGAAAGTAAAATCTGATCATACATTATTCAATTTATTACGCGTTATATTTGTTAAACATTAGAAATTTAATGCAAGGATCATCCTGTTCAGTAACATACTAAAGTTGGGCAAGATGTTAAATTAATATTATTTATTTTTAAATTTCTTTTATATTCTAATACCAATAGTACCTTACAGCACGACCAAATTCACTTTGTATTTGAGATTTGGATGCGCACCGTTTTTGACGTTAGGTTTTTCCCCATTTCTGGATTTTATTTTGGTACTGTGCAGGTATTTTACTTGGCGAGACGTTACCAAAATAAAATTCAACAAATTTGGAAAAACCAAGTCAACACAAATGCGCATCCAAATTTAAATCTCAAATACAAAGCGAATATGGTCGTGCTGTAATATGGGGTGCGTTCGGACGACCACAGCGGCTGGACAGCTGAGCCAGCAGTAGCTGTCAGACGTCACCGCTGGAAGTCAGCCGCTGAGAGATTTACTAAGCTTTCCCTATCACGGCTGGATACAACCACTCAGCCGATTTCTGCTGACAGCCAGCCGCTATGGTCGTCCGAACGCACCCATGGTTTCATGGTATAACTACATATTTTGTTTTTCTTGCTTTCAAGTTGTAGTAATATTTAAATTTTTGATGGTATTTCCAGTTAAGAAACATATTTATAGATATACTTTCGATAAAAAATTCGGCTTGAATTTGTACATTGGTAAGAAAGATACATGTAAATACTGCGATAAATACAAAATTAAAATAATCTAACACTTATTTTTTTAGACTAGGGCGCATCTGTGAAAATATTAGTACATTTGGATATTGAGAAGTGACTCATATTTTTTTGCACAAATTGCTTGGAATTACCACATATAATAATATTTAAGTTATCCTCCTGCTCAAAAAGGTCCGGAACATTGTTTAAATAATCAAAATGTCAAAAAATGAAGGAAAAATTCGATTTTTTTCTTCATTTTTTGATTATAACTTTAAAAGTATTCATTTCCGAGAAAAGTTGCAATGACATAAAAGTTGCGTAATTAACTTTTCTACAATATAAGATTAGTTAGAAATTTTAAAAATTGTCACCCTTGCTGCAAAATACCAATAATTGCGAAATAACCATAAAAAAAAACAAGTATTCACATTTTACGTTTTTAAACCATTTATGCTACACTTAGAACCTTCATATTCTACCCAGAAATACTTTATAACATAATAAAACAACATTCAGTCCTGCAACATTTTTAAAAAATGATTTTTTTTCGAAAGCTGGATTTCAAAATTTATTTTGTAAAATCTATTGAACCGATCTTAATGAAATTTACAGTATTGTTTTATTATATCACAAAGTTTTTCTGGGTAGGATATGAAGGTCGTAAGTGTAGATAAATGGTTGAAAAACGTAAAATGCGAATACAGGTTTTTTTATGTTTTTTTTTTGCAATTATTGCTATTTTGCAACAAGGGTGACAATTTTTAAAATTTTTAACCAATCTTATATTGTAGAAAACTTAATTACACAACTTTTATGTCAGTGCAACTTTTCTCGAAAGTGAATACTTTTGAAGCTACAATCAAAAAACAACGAAGAAAAAAATTGAATTGTTCCTTCATTTTTTGACATTTTGATTATTTAAATAATGTTCCGGACCTTTTTAAGCGGGAGGATAACTCAATTATTATTATATGAGTTATTTCCAAGCAATTTCTGCAAAAAAATATGAGTCACCTCTCAACGTCCATCTCAAAACAGATGCGCCCTGGACTATTTGAGACGAGAGAATACTTAATAAAAAGGGTCATAAGCTTCATTTAAGGAAGACTGAGTTAGCTAGAGATTACATGATATCGATGAAAAGATGAAAGATTTACCAAAATGAATTAAAAAAGTTATGCTTTCGGTATGGATTTGCAAAAAGCTTTATAGTCCATTCTTTCACGGTTTTTGCTCTAAATTTTAAAGAACCGCTTGGATTAACATGAAATTTGGCGTGCGTATAGCTTACATGTCAAAGAAAAAAAGTGATATTGTGCCGATGTGTGCTTTTGCCCTGGGGTGACTTTCACCCCCTCTTGGGGGTGGAAAAATATATGTCCAAAATAAGTCCGGAAATGGGTAAACTGACTAATTTTAAGTAACTTTTGTTCTATAGAGCTTTTTCGCCAAGTTAACACTTTTCGAGTTATTTGCGAGTGAAAATGTCCATTTTCCAACAAAATAACCACATTTTTAGACGGTTTTTCGCAAATAACTTAAAAAGTAAGTATTTTGTCGAAAAAACGTTCTTATCAAAAATATAGCCTATAAAAAAATAAAAAAAATGGTGTACGCGTTAGGTCTCTGGATCTCGTAGAACCAGAGTTATAGCCAATGAAAAATATATTCATATTCACCAAATTTCAAATAGAATATTTCGACGTGAAATATCCAAAAAATTAAGCACTTTTTGGGAAAAACCCATTATAACTTTTTTAAGGTGTTTAAAAAAAGATTTTTTTCTGTTTTTACAAAAAGTTTCTAGCATTAAATTTAAGCAAGTTACGCTTAAAATAAAGTTGGTCCCTTTTGTTTTTGCAAAAAAAAATCGGGAAGACCAACCTCTAATTAGCAACTTAAATGAAATTAATCGTTACCGCTCCACAAATTATTTTACTTATGTGGTGTTTATATGATCTGTAAGTTTCATCGATTCAAAGTGCTTATTTTTGAAAAAATGTGGTTTCAAAGCAAAATTTTTAAAAATTTACATTTTGAAAAATATGATTTTTCAAAATAACTTAAAAATTGTTAGAGATACCAAAAATCTCGAAAAACAAAAAAAGTCAGATTTGCTTTTCTGAATATGATGTATTTTTTTGTTTTTCTGTCAGACAAAAATTGATTAAGATTTGGTGTTTCTAAATTTGTATACATTCGTGATCAGTGACTCGTTCAACCACTTTTAACTACAGCCCTTTCAATAATAAGGACTTTGAAGCGATGAAACTTACAGATCATATAAACAATATATACACGAGTCAAGAAACTTGTGAAGTCGTAACGATTAAGTTCATTTAAGATACTAATTAGGGGTTGATTTTCTCGATTTTTTTACCAAAACCAAAAGGGACTAACTTTATTTTGAGCGTAACTTGTTTAATTTTGATGCTAGAAATTTTTTTTATAAAACAAAAATGAAGCTTTTTTTAAAACTTTAAACAAGTTGTAATGAGTTTTCCCCGAAATGTGCTCCATTTTTGGTTATTTCACGTTAAAATATTCCATTTGCAATTTGACGAATATGAACCTATTTTTCATTAGCTGTAACTCTGCTTCTACTATATGTAGAGACGTGATGTATACACCATTTTTTTTTAATTTTTTACAGGCTATATTTTTGCTAAGAATGTTTTTTCGACAAAATACTTACTATTTGAGTTATTTGCGAAAAATCGTCTAAAAGCGTGGTTATTTTGTTGAAAAAATGAACATACTCACTGCCAAATAACACGAAAAGTATTGACTTAGTGAAAAAATTCTATAGAACAAAAGTTACTTAAAATTAGCCAGTTTATCCATTTCCTGACTTTATTTGGACGAGTATTTTTTCACCCACAAGAGGGGATGAAAACCACCCCCAGGGTGAAAGCAATATCACTTTTTTTCTTTGACTTGTTAGCTATGTGTATGCCAAATTTCATGTCAATCCAAGCGGTTCTTTAAAATTTAGAGGTTTTGCAATATTTTACCGTTAAAGAATGGACTATTACCCTTCGCAGTATTAATATGTAGTTTCAAATGCCTGCTACAACCGAATCTTCTACTGTTACAGTTTTGGAGTACATGATTTTGAGAATGATTCTGGATATTCTTAGTCGTGGAATGAAACCACAACCTGTGAACTGTTTGAAAATTAAGGGATTAGATTAGAAAAAGATAATCCTTGTGAAATAATGTAGAAACAACCATTACCGAATGTGTTGGAGTTTATTGCCCTTAACATAAAGAATGGGAAATAAAGAAGTAAAAATACTAAGTTATGTAGACGAAGCAGTATTGATAGCAAAGATGAAGATAGTCTGCAAAAATTAGCCCACAGATGTAATATAAGAGCAAAAGGATTCAATATGACAATTTCATCTAAGAAAACTAAAACAATAGTAATCAGTAAAGAACCAATCGGATGCAAAATAGAAATTGATGGTTTCAGTATTGAACGTAAAATGGAAACAAAATATCTTGGAATTACATTGTCAAGATACAGATACCTGGACAAAGAAGTGAGAAATCAAGAATAAAAACAAACAGACTGGCAAGATGTCTTTAAAACACTATATGGCGAAACCGACATACTAACACTGAGATGAAAGTCAAGAATTTATAAAACCAATGTAATACCAATAATGACGATAAATCCACAACACAAAGACTACTGGAAACGAAAGAGATGAGAGTGCTGAGAAGAATTACTTATAGGAAATAAGCTGAGAGATCAAAAGAGGACACATCAGAAGACAATGTAACGTACAATGTATAAATAAATGGACGCTAAAAAAGAATGGAATACCCACAAGTAGAATGGGGGAAACACGTGTGGTCATATTAGCAAGAGATAAATCAACAATAATTGGTAGAAGAAATATCGGCCGACCGCATAAAAGATGGAGTGATAGCCGTCAAAAGAAATATCAATCCGCCAAAGAACAAGCAGAATTGTTTATGAAGATGAAGAAGAAGAAGAAGAACAGAGAGGAAAAGAGAAACGCTCGCTAAAAGTAATGAAAATATTTTTGGACACCTTTTTATTAAAAATACCAGCTCTTGGCGCCGGTCTTTACAATTAATTTAAATTGTGAGTATGTGTTGTTTTAAAAAACTTTTCGCGATTTTTAAAACCGTCTGCAAGTGCTAAATAAAATGCATTTTCATAAAGTTTGCCAGAGCCGACACAAGTATATCGACCGTATTGCAGCATCCTCAGTGGCAGCATCATTTTGCATACAATACTTCAAATTATTTATTAGATAATGTGCTGAAAGCTAACACCAAATTGAAATAAAACTAAAAGTACTAAAAATATATATAAAATTTTAAATTTACCTTAGTAGATGCATGTCACATAATATTATGTAAAATATGTATGTTATAAAAAAATAGGTTCGTTTTCCCTAAACCTTTTTTTGCTCCATTAGTAACTTGCATATCTCTTTTTATACCTCTATTGACCTTTTTCTGTTCTTTGGTTGAGATATTTGACAACTAGATTGAGTACAGTGTTTTTATTAGATTATGACCATTAGTTACGTTGTCATCTTTTATAAATAGTCCAGACTCTATGCTCGCCCCCGTTATGTAAAGTATTCCGATTCGTTTTTTTGCACAAGCTTACTAAAAAAGAGGTCCTTATAACGATTCCACAGGATGCCTGGAGGTACCGTGGTCGGAAAATTGTTTAAACAATTTTTTAAACAAATTCAAAATATAAATTTTTTCACTTTCAATATTTTTTTTTAGATTTTTTGGGTCATTATGAGCAAAAAAAGACTCTTGTGATTTTTCTCTAAAATTGATTGTTGTCGAATTATACGCGATTTAAATTTTGAAAAGCACGAAAATTGCCATTTTCATGGCTTAATTACTATGTTAAAAAGTATTACTACGAAAGTCAAAAAATTACCAAATCAAAGTTTAAAGCCCACCCTATAAGATTCTGAAGAAATTTTTGTCACTATTTTATCACAAAGCTGTTATTTGTCAATGTATCAACATTGTCTAATTTTGTTTTAATTACCTATTTTCAAAGTCTTACCAATGGTACATTTAAAAATCAACTGTTTCTGTCAGAACTTACTAAAATATTATTTGAATTTAACTCAATATTCGATAATAATTATAAAAAATAATGTGTATTTTGTTTGTCGGTGGTTCTGGGTAAATTGCATTCAACCGCATTAGAATAACATACGATTTTAAAATAGACCGCATTTCACATTAAATAAATATAAAATAAATAATCTAAACAAGATGAGATTAATAATTATTGTTGACATTTAAAATAAATTCTATGTTTATCATAGAACCCAGGTCATTCATTTTTATAAATAATACAGGATAATATAAAAATTTATTATTAATAAAGCCAGAGGACAGATGGGTAAACTTTTCATCCAAAAGTATGGCTGTTAGTTACCACTTCTTATTAGAAAAATTTGATTAAAAAAATGATGAAAAAAAATGAAAAGCTTATCTTGGGGATTGGTAACACCTACGTAAGGTCGGTTAATAAATCCAGGATCTAACTAGTAAAACAACATTTTTTATTAAAAATTATTTGTACTCATCAAAATCCTTTAGGGGCTATACAATCATCCAAACTCTTTTCTAATTTTTAGATGCAGCTTTTGTAAAACGATTTATCTTTGCCTTCAAAATAGACTTCAGTTTCGGTGATACTTTCTCATTAGAACGATATCTCTTGCTACGGAACATTTTATTTAGATCGAAAAAAGTAGTAATCCCTAGGGGTCAAATCTGGATTATAGGGTGGATGCGGAAACAAGTCAAACCCAATTTTTTTTATTATTTTCATAGGCATATGATAGACTGCCTTGTCTTAATGACAACAATTTTTTCTTGAACAAAAAAAGCCTTTTTTACGATTCTGGTCTTCAAACGCTCCAATAAAGTAGTGGCTGTTAAATAATTTTTTCTTCTCCATATTTAAAATTGTCAATTAAAATAATTTCTTACAGGTCCCAAAATACAGAGGGTCATAAAATTAAGGTATATCTATCAATGGAGAAGTTTTGAACAACTTACGTTTTGCAGACGATACAGTAATAATAACGGATAACAATGATTTACAGAATGTAATGCAACGCCTTAATGAACGCTGTCATGAGTACGGATTGAAGATGAATTTGAAGAAAACTAAATGCATGATCATGACTAAATCAGTACACGCAAACATCCAATTAACTGTAGATGATACTGTAATTTAGAGTGTGGATAACTACAAATACTTTGGAACATGGATAAAATCGAATTTAGACCAACCCAAAGAAATTAAGACACGTATTGAAATAGCACGTGCATAATTCATTAAACTTAAAGAGTTTCTTTGTTGTCTAGTCCAGGGCGCATCTATTTTGAGATGAATTAACTCCTATAATAATAATTGGGTTATCTTCCCACTCAAAAATGTCCGGAACATTGTTTAAATAATCAAAATGTCAAAAAATGAAGGAAAAATTCGATTATTTTCTTCGTTTTTTGAATATAATTTTCAAAGTATTCACTTTCGAGAAAAGTTGCACTAATATAGGATTAATTACAAATTTTAAAAATTATCACCCTTGTTACAAAATAGCAATAATTGCGAAAAAAACATAAAAAACAAGTATTTGCATTTTACGTTTTTCTTCCATTTATGCTACACTTAGGACCTTCATGTTTTACCCAGAAAAATTATATAATATAGTTAAACAATACTGTAAATTTAATTAATATCGGTGCAATAGATTTTGCAAAATAAATTTTGCAATCCAGCTTTCGCAAAAAAAGTTCATTTTTTCAAAATGTTTTAGGACTGAAAATAAAACAGATATCAAGTTGAAATTTTTACGTATAGAAGAATACCGTACTTTTCATTTGCAATTTTTAAAATTAAAATCCATTAACTACCACGGCGTCAGAAATTTTTTTAAATAAACATTAATTTTTGGTGCTACGCGCAGGACAGCGGTGTTCGATTCACACAAGTTGGTTTCCACCAAAATTTCTTCCAATCTTTATCTAATATATTATTTTCTTACACTATATTTTGTTGTATTTTAATATTTTAATTTCACAAAAATCAACCTAATTTGATTACTGTTTGAGAGATATTGTTTAAACAGTTGCATATGTTTAAAAACAATAAACTTTTATTCTCTAACTTAAAATATATGAACAAATAAAATTTTTGCCAAACAAAGTGTTATTTCAAAGGACAGAGCCTGTGTTTTTATTTTGCAAAAAATAAGTTTATTTATTTATATCGAAATGTACTAAAAATTAAAATTTGTCAATCATTATCAAAGGTCATTGGAATGCCCAATCAGAGCAAACTATGCGCTGTCCTGCGCGTAGCACAAAAAAATGTGTATTTAAAAAAATTCCTGACGCCGTGGTGGTTAACCGATTTTTAATTTTGCAAATTGCAAATGAAAGGTACGGTATTCTTTTATATTTAAAAAAAAAATTAAACTTACTGTCTGCTTTATATTCAGTCCTGCAAGATTTTGAAAAAAATAATTTTTTTTCCGAAAGCTGGGTTGTAAAATTTATTTTGCAAAATCTATCCAACAGATCTTAATGAAATTCACAGTGTTGTTTTCTTATATCATAAAGTTTTTTTTGGTAAAATATGAAGGTCCTAAGTGTAGCATAAATCGTTGAAAAACATAAAAAGCGAATACTTGTTTTTTATCGTTTTTTCGAAATTATTGCTATTTTGCAACAATGGTGACAATTTTTCAATTTTTTAAATCTATATTGTAGTAAATTTAATTGAGCAACTTTTATGTCAGTACAACTTTGCTTAGAAATAAATACTTTCAAAATTATAATCAAAAAACGAAGAAAAAAATCGAATTTTTCCTTCATTTTTTGACATTTTGATTATTTAAACAATGTTCCGGACCTTTTTGAGTGGGAGGATAGCACAAATATTATTATATTAGTTATCTTCAAGCAATTTCTGCAAAAAAAAATGAGTCACCTCTCAACGTCCAAATGTACTAATATTTTTACAGATGCGCCCTGGTCTAGTCGGGATATAAGTTTAGAACTACGCCTAAAAGGGTGCGTTCACTACGGAGACCAGCGCATCGTATCCTAGCCTAGAGCTTAGTATCCTACTCTTTATTTTGGTGAACGCTCGCATTTAAGATTATGCATCTGGCGATCGATAATATGGTACGAGCAGTACGAGGGATACCAGGGAGCGAGGGTCGACGCCTCGTTGTGAGCACAACTTCTGAGGATGCTTCGATGTTACGTGTTCTCTACTCTTCTTTATGGCTTGGAAGCGTGAACATTGAAACAAGTCCATTTGAATAAGTTGGCCGACTTTGAATTTTGGTGTTACAGAAGAATCCTACGAATATCATGGATTCAAAGAATGTCAAACTTGGAAGTAACTAGAAGGGTAGGAAAGCAACCGGAAATAATACTAACTATTAAAAGAAGAAAACTTGAGTACTTGGGACATGTGATGAGAGAGCAAAAATACTCATTATTACAACTTATTACGAGTCAAAGCAATGTCCGAGGAAAGCGAAATGTGGGAAGACGAAGAACATCCTGGCTTAAGAACTTACGGGAATGGTTCGAATGCAGTAGTGCAGAGCTATTTAGAGCGGCAGTTAACAGTGTCCGCATTGCCATGATGATTTCCAATCTTCGATAGAAGATGGAACTTAAAGAAGAAGATAAAATTTCTGGCGGTTCGTTGCGTCTTTGGTCGCTTTTGACGGCTTTCTACGGGTGCTGTCTGCTCAAATGACTGAGGATTTGATTTCAGGGTGAATTGATTTTCCATCCAATCCTAAATATGGGCCCCTCCCAATTATTTCCACCTTTCTCAATCTTGCGTTACTCTAATCCATTGTCTTTCTGTCCCTGAGTTTTATATCATCTATCCATCTCTTGTGAGGTCTTCCCAAGCTTCTTGTAGTCCTCCTTGGTCTCGATTCTAGGATTCTCCGAGTCCACCTGTTATCATCATATCTGCCTGTGTAACCGGCACAGCGCGATTTCATTTTTTTTTTTAATTTCTTTTGCGATGTCCCTGATCTTCGTGCTACGTCTTATCTCGGTGTTTCTGATCTCGCCTCTCAGTGATATTCCAAACTAGATTTATTCCACTGCCCTTTGCATAATGATAGAGAATATCAAGTACAGGGTGAGATGATCCTAATCACAAATTTTTATTCAAATCGATGCATGCTGAAATCATTCTTTTAGGATAAATAAATTCTTTATATATACCTCCAACAAGGGTGCTTTTAAGGGTTGAAATATTATGATATTATATCCTAAATCATAAAACAATCATTATTTAACTAATAAAACCAAATGTTAATCATATTAAAGTTTAAAATATTATTTTATAATTTTTTACAGTTAAGGGTAGTTTTCACCCTTAAAAAAACAAAAGCGTACAATTGCTCAATATAGAAAATGAACTAAAGGGTAAAATGAGCCTATTACCAAATTTTTGTACAAATCGATGCTGGACGAAAAAATTGCGAGGTTTTGCCATTTTTTCAGCTTCATTTTCTGGCCTAAATAGGGATGTATTATGGTAATTTTTTTGTGTTTTCGTCCAGCTTTATTTGCATGGTGACAGTTTCACATTAGTTTTTTTATGTTCCTATTTTGTAAAGTGTGTTCCAACGAAAATTTGACCCCCGCCCCCAGAAACCCAGAAACCAAACGTTTTTTCACAATTAAAAAAATACGTCAAGTTTTATCGAAAAAGCGAAGAATTCTAAATGCAAAATTGATGACCTCAAATGTAACCCCCTACCGCCCCGCATCAACTTCCAGTTTTTTAAAATAGCAAGTGTAGTCGAGTGACACATCATTTGAAAGGTAAATTTTTTCTTTACATGACCCTCCATTTTTTTTTAATTTGCGGAATAGCTTTAAAGATAACACTGGTAAACACACAGTTTGCTGCCGGAAATTTTTTTACTGTTTCTAGGTAATTTGGGTCTGCTGAATCCAAAAATGCCACCAGATTTGTTCCATCAGATCGTTTTCAGAAAATACGACAACAGATCACATTTCTAGCATATAGGGTAATTTAACGCAGCTCCACCTACATATGTAGTGCTGCTACCCATGAAATAAACCAAATACGAATAAAAAGTAAGATATTAATTGTACTATAATGTAATTACAAAAATCATCACACATATCTGCCAAAAAAACTTAACTTTATCTCTAACCTAACCGGCAGCGTCGCAACAAAAATGTGTTATTCGGCGTCACCTAAAAACTTCCTTTTATATGATTTTCTTGCAAAGGCTTTAAAAGGACGGTCCCTTTGAAGACTCCAGCAGTAATCCGTCATCATGTGATAGCCCCATCTTCCTGATACCCCTCTTTCATCGTTTTGATATCTTGGTGAAGATTTTCTGGGAAACGGTCCAAGTGGCTGTGGAAGTAATGAATTTTAATACTCATATGACAACCATATTTGTTAAAATTGTTGAGCATTTATTCCACTTTAATGCTCAATTGGTATACTTCCATATTTGTTGCCATTATGTAGAAGCACACACTTTAAACTTCGTTTGGAACTGTCGATAAAAAGATGCCAGTGATCTGGTGTATACTCCGATACACCCATTTTTTCTAACAGTCCTTTAAAAAAACCGTATCATCTTGCTGAGAAAAAAAGGTAAAAGATCTTTTATCTCTATTGCCGTAGTATGTAATTTTGGTGTCTGAGTGACGAACATTCTTTTCTTTTAGTCTGGAGGTAAGCAACTCGGAAGAATCCTTGGGAAGGTTCAAATTTCTGATAAGATCACTTAGCTCTTCCTGAGTAAAGCGCTCAGGACGTGTTGAATCCCCTTCAAAATCACTGTCGTCTTCCTCAAATCTATTAGTCTGCAGTTCGTCAAATAATGTTTCGGCATTATCCTCTGGTAACATAGGCAGGCTGCTAAATATTGAAATGGGTATCTGCTCAAGCTGATGTGGAATTGGTCTTATTGCTGAATCCAGGTTAGGATATGTTCACGTATATCGATTGTGACGATTAATGCCCTTTATATTCACAAGACAGAAATACCAATCGTCAAAATGATTTTTGGTTCCCTCCATACCATTGGAAAACCAAATTTGAACATTTTCGTTGTTCTTTCGTCCACTCACTGTCGCAAGTTTTCAATACAAGTTTTGCACACTACATGTGGAGCTCAGGATTTATCTTGATCTCCTAAATTACCACCAAAATAGGCCTTTTGTTCATTTGCCCATTTGTCTTAGAATTTGTTAAGTTTGTTTATAAACATATTGCAATTATAGTGGTGGAATATACAGAAATGTAAGAATATTTAAGTATTTGATAAGTATGTTATACCTATCTCGAAAACTAGAGCTGATACAAAGAAAAGGTTTTTATTTTTGGAATCAGCAGAGATGAATTAACTAAAATCAGTTGATTTTTTTTCGGCAGCAAGACAAAAATTTTTTTTGTTGGGCTGTGTAATTTTGGATTTAAATATTTTATAATAAATTTGTTAAGTCTAACATTATCTTCAAAATTATTACGTAAATTAACAAAAATAGAGTCATCATCATTCTCTTCATCTCTCTTCATCATCTAATTGCATTTCTCCATAAAATTCTATCTTGGGTCATATCAATATTAATCCCCTTTACCAATATGTCCTGCCTAATCGTCTAATTAAAAAAAAATAGAGTATCGTGTAGAAAAAAAATTTACCTTTCAAATGATGTACCACTCGACCACACTTGCTATTTAAAAAACTGGGGGTTAATGAGGGGCAATAGGGGGTTACATTTGACGGCATAAATTTTGCAAAAAACTTCGTCCCCCTTCCAATATAATTAGATGTTTTTTTTTAGTTTGAAGAAGCTCTTGGTTTCTTATTTTCTGGAGGGTCAAATTTTCATTGGAACAGACTGTATAATATTTCGGCACTGAGTTTCCTTAAATATTGACTCTAGAGCGAGCGTGAAAAATTAGGTTAAATATTGTCATTTCTTAGTGTATTTAAGTTAAAAAAGTTATATTTTTTAATCCGTTTTTAATTTATATTCATGCGTATTTTAATAAGGGTCCCGATTTTTGCGTACCTTCCTGTCTTTCCTTCTTTTATTAAATTTGTTCTGGCTGCGATTATGCAGAACAGCTTAATCAACGGTAACGTTAAGTCTTATATTAATTTAATTAACTTAGGGCAGTATGGGATAATGAATATTCCATTATAACAGCGTTGTGAAAATTGACAAATTACTGTAACTGAGCCTTATACTTACTATTAATCTTACTGAGAGCTCAAACGTAAACCAGGCATTACACAGATGGTCCACAATTTGGAAATATGGATAAGGCTTTGTGCAATTTATATACGCTGCATCCTCTGGTTCGCATTTTTCTCGCATTCCTGGATGGGTTTTTAAACAAAATGAGAACACCGATACGCAAATGAAGAAGACGGAAGCACCAGCTACAATCTGCAACAAACATTGGTGTCATTAATCATGCATGTATTATGAAGTTATTAGTTATAACGAAACAACTACTTAGTAATAAATCAAGCAAGAAACAGAGATAATATATCTATAGATAATCTACTTAATAGCATAACCTACTTTTTTAAATGTACTACTAGGTATTTTTAAATTCTGATCTACTAGAGTAAAAGATATATTCTAGAGTAAAAGATATTTGTATTTTAGGGTTATTTTTTGTTAGTTTTTACTATTTTTCCTGGTTCAAATAATAACTATGGAGAATTAGTAAAAGATTGCTATTGTCTAATTTTTAAAATATATGATAATTTTTTCGAACTAGTGATGATTGATTAATGTCAATATATTACTATATTGACGAAAATAAATATAGTAAAATAAAGGTTCGTAGATTTTTCGATTTGCCAAGATGTAGTACCTGGCATAATTTAATTTATTTTTTGATCTGTTTGTCCTTCGTACAGTGTGTGTTTTATGTTATGTGTTAGTTGCCAATTTAAAAATTTCATTTTTGCCAAACAAATAATGTTGCATTTTGCTGGGATATCTTCCTGATTTGACGAATGCCCCTGATGATGCTAGCGAAAGTATACTTAGGCAAGATTTAATTAAACTAGGTGCTCGATATCTGCCTTTTCTTCTTCTTCTTCTTCTTCTTCTTTTTCTTCTTCTTCTTCTTGTAAAGACATGACTCTGTCTGTTTTTTAATGTGCCTCTAGTAAGTTGTCGTTCTATCATTTTCGTGGTCTTTCCACTGATTGTCTTCCAATTGGGTGAACCGGCTCTCGTGTCCTTACTACTCCATTTCTTGTCATTCGGTTTATGTGGTCATTTCATTCTATTCTTCTGTTTCTTACCCAGTTATTAATGTTATCCACCTTGCATCTCCGTCATATATCTGTACGTCTAATCTGCCTTTTATTCCTATAAAAACACACAGGGTGGTTGCAGGGTGGATCGAGTAGCTCTGCGGTTACCACATCCGGTCCTCCGGATAAAATGTAGAGGGTTGATTGGCAAGGTTACCTATCAATCGGAAAAACGAATACTGCTCAAAGAAACAATGTGAAGCCTTTTATCTGACTTTTATTCCTATAAAAAGAAAATAAATATACCTGAAACCCAGATCATAACAAATCTTGTAGTCAGAGAAGATATAAGCGTAAATACAGGATACATAGACCAGATAATGATCTATGAACAACTAGGTCACGAGGTTCGCATAGGAAAAGGTGACCAAAGCGTTAAGCTTCTTCGTCAGATAAGATTGACTTGACGAGCCTTCAACAAGTTGAACCACATCTTCAAATCATCCGTAAGTGCAAAAGATTCGTATAGCTTAAAACGCGATGGAGCCTGCTATGTTGAGCGTTTCACTGCGATACAACACCCCATATCTCCAGCTGCGACAAAGATCAGGAGTGACTGATGCTGTAGAGAGAATAGCAATACTGAAGTGAAACTGAGCAGATCACGTAACTAGAGTGGCAGATAGATGGATAAAGCGGATGTACTGGAATGGAGAACAATACATGATACCTACTGAAGCAGAGGTCCTTCACAAATACGTTGGACTGGCGATCCAAAATGTCGTCATGGGAATTGGATGCAAGCTGCAGAAAATTGAAACAGATCGAAAATTATGAGGGAGATCTATATCCAGCAGTGGATCAAACTACAATTGAACAAAGTTTGTGGATATATTCTACGGACATATTGTAAACTTCTCACTTATGCACATACCGTTACAGATCAGCAAATTTATAGTAGTGAAGTGACTAAAACCTCTTCTTCTTAAAGTGCCCTCTCCTCAATAAGAGTTGACTACTACAATTTCAAACTTTTCTCTGCCTTCAGCTGTTATTATTAGCTGTTCATAATTTAGCCCTGGCCATTGTCGGATGTTTCTGAGCCACGATAGTCTTTTTCTTCCTAGTCCTCGCTTTCACTCGATCTTTCCTTTCATTATAAGTTGAGCATATTGGTACTTATTATTTCCCAGTACTAGGTATAATGTTTTTCTAACTTTCACTGTGTTGAAAAGTGATCTTTCCTTGCCTATCTTATACAGCACTTCTTCATTTGAGGTAGGCGATGTCTATATAATTTTGAAGATTATCCGGTAGATCAACATTTCAAAGGCTTCCAATTTATTTACGGTTAATGTTGTAAGGGTCCATATCACAAAGCAATTTTTAGATTTTATCGAAAGATTTCCTGTTGTATTCTCGATCTTATTTCTAGATCAGGATTTAGGCTGCTATCGATACAACATCCCAGGTACTTAAAACTACTGACATTTTCAAACTTAACCAGACTGATGCTTTCTCCTAATTTCACAGCTTTCTCTATTTGAATATTTACTGCTAATTTTACGTCCATAAAATGTCATTACATTTTTTATCTACGACTGACACATAATATATGTATTATACTTGTGGTGTTTGCAATATAATGCCATATAATAATCCCTTAGGGATTAATAATGCGGGATTAATAGCTATTAATCCCTCTGGCACAACAATCACAAAATTCACCACGGAAACAAAATAATCAACCTCAAAAAGTGTCACTGTCAAACGAATAGTATATTTGAGGAGGCGATTTAACTGGATTAAAGCGTCATGGGGGCTGGAAGTCAACACAGGTAGCTGAAGGATACATTGATCAGTCTATGAGAAACAAGGCAACTACAGCAGATACTATCGCTAAAGAGATAAACAGTAATGTACCATCTTCTTGTTCTACAGCAACCGAGATCCCAAATATTTGTATTAAAAACTCTACTAAAGTTAATGATGATCCTCAACCAATTCAGTTTATTAATTGTACTATTACTAATTTTAATGTTTTTAACAAATAAAGTTGTTCATTAAAAATCTTAAATTAATTAATTTGTCGTAGATAAAGTAGAGTATACTACTCGCAATAATGGCTCTCATTCCCTCGGAATGTTACTCCCTCGCCGCTAACGCGGCTCGGTTCGTAAATATTCCTCGGGAATAATAGCCATCATTATTGACTCGTGGTATAATCTACTATTAAGGTATCTGGTACATTTGTATTTATATTGCAGCCCCAATACTATCCAAAACTAAATTTTTTAGCATTTTTCCATTTTACAAATATTCAAGTCTTTCTTCTATTTGAAAAACTACCTGTTGGAATTTTGTGATTGTTTTTCTTAATGTTCAACATTAATGTGTAACATTCTGTTGTCTTAACTCTCTTATTTTTTCTCTGTATTCTTTATGCTCTGAATGTCGATGAGTTCTTTTGATTGTTCTTTGATCCCTTTACTCACTCGTGCCCTTATTTCAGCACCAGAACTGCCTATTTTTTGACTTTAACCAAAAGCACGCTGTAATTCTTCTCCTTGAACTCCTTTTCTTTTTGTCGTTTTGTGTTGTGGTACCATCGCTTACCCTTCGAAATCGACATTTATTCTTATCTTTACTGCTCACTAAATAGTTTCCCTTTCAGCGCGATAAGGACCCCGCCCGGGTCGACTGCTCTGAAACTGACCCTTCTTAGAGGTAACATTTTAATTTATTTCTTTGTGATAAATATGAGGAGTATACAATCATTATATTGTTAATTTGTAGTAATTGTTTAATACGAAATACAGGGTGAGTCATGAGGAACTGTACATACTCCTACCTTGTATAGAGGCTCCTATGGGGAATAACAAATGGCCATTAAAAAGTGTCTGCTCCCATTGTTTAATAATATACAGGGCGAGTTTCGCATTTTGACAGAAATTTGTATTCGTCAAAATTTTTGAACGGTCAGATCGTTGTGTCTTATGTTGGTCACTCGTTACACTATTACCACCTAATCAACTGATTTATTCAAACTAGAAAAAAAAACAGGTCCGGCTTCAAGAAAATTAGTTCGTTTGGGTCTTACAAAAAATTTCACCCTGTATACGCTTTTTGAAAACTATAATATGAATTTTTTCAAATTAGACAAACAAGCAATTAAAATGACATATTTATTTTTTCCCCACACGATTACTTAATTTTTTATAAAATAATCGAATTTGACTATGAATTAAAAGTTTGGTAAAGTGAACCATAGATTTAAAAAAAAATAACTTTTATTACAAAAATTAATTTTTTTTAACAAATATTTAATTTATGTTACCACCCAATCAACGGATTTATTCAAACTAAAAAAAATCAGGCCCGGATTTAAAAAATTAGTTCGTTTTGGTCTTAGAAAAAATTTCACCCTGTATACGCTTTCTGAAATGTCTAATATGAATTTTAGAAATTAGACAAATAGGCAATTAAAATGGCATATTTAATTTTTCCCCACACGATTACTTAATTTTTTATTAGAAAATCAAATTTCGTCGGTATACTGCGAAAACCAGATAAATGACAAATTTTAAAATATTGAGTTAAGTATACCAAAATTATCAGCTTTTTACGCTCTAGATACAGGTAAAACCCAATAAATGATACGACTTACCATTCAGCAGATAATTTGTGTAATAAACAAATAAGTTACACCTAACCAACTTTTTATTTTCAAATAAAACAATATATCGCTACTTACTTCCACAAAATCAAAGTTCTGTTGCATGTAAAACCAACTAAGCGCACATTTATATTTGCCAGACAATATATTTCTACTGCTGTATATCTACCATATTCAGTAAAAAAGTGATAAGTGTTTTTAATACAGTGTGATTTATTTTGATTTACAGGTAAAACCAGGTAAGTGATCGCACCTCGATCTTAAATTTAGGGCTAATCAGCTAGGTCTCTTAACTTGCTCAAACTAATGATAGAATATTATTTCTGATATATGCATCTTTCACTAGCATATCGAATATCAAACACAACTGGTCCGCTTAATTCAAAATAAAGCACTAAACTTTAAAAACGTTTTTTCTCGATTTCGGTATTTCGACATTTACCTGGTTTTCGTAGAATACCGACGATTTGTCAAAATCGGAATTTTAACCTAAAAATGAAAAAAAAAATCACCGTATAACTCGCTACAACTCTATTCCAGTTTAATATTTTTTTCTGAAATTTTTACAGCACATATCTCTTACCATTGTGAAGACTATGAAAATTGTTGTAGACTTTCAGTCTTTTTCTCATAAAAGTTATGAATTTTTAAAAATGAAAGGTGCAGATTCGTTAATTGCAAAGTTAAATCGCAAAAATTAAGTGAAAAAATTTAAAATTTATCTATTTGATCACGTCTATGTTAAACTATAGAGTCCAAAAAGAAGTGTTATGGGTTTTAGATCTAGACGTGGCGTATAGAAAAAACTAGTAAAGCTTTTAATTTTAAGAAAAACGTTGTTTAATTTTTTTTAATTTTATGGCAAAATTCCGATTTTGACAAATTCGATTTTTTAATAAAAAAATAAGTAATCGTGTGGGGAAAAAATAAATACGCCATTTTAATTGTCTATTTGTCTAGTTTGTAAAATTCATACTAGAGTTTTCAAAAAGCGTATACAGGGTGAAATTTTTTCTAAGACCAAAACGAACTAATTTTTTTAAATCCGGGCCTGATTTTTTTCTAGTTTGAATAAAGCAGTTGATTGGGTGGTAACATAAATTAAATATTTGTTCAAAAAAAATTTATTTTTGTAATAAAAGTTATTTTTTTTAATCTATGGTTCACTTTACCACCCTTTTAATTCATAGTCAAATTTAATTTTTTTATAAAAAATTAAGTAATCGTGTGGGGAAAAAATAAATATGTCATTTTAATTGCTTATTTGTCTAATTTATAAAATTCATATTATAGTTTTCAAAAAGCATATACAGGGTGAAATATTTTCTAAGACCCAAACGAACTAATTTTTTTGAAGCCGGACCTGATTTTTTTCTAGTTTGAATAAATCAGTTGATAAAGTGGTAATAGTGTAACGATTGACCAAAATAAGTGACACATCGATCTGACCGTTCAAAAATTATGGAGAATACAAGTTTCTGTCAAAATGCGAAACTCGCTCTGTATATTATTAAACAATGGGAGCAGACACTTTTTAATGGTCATTTGTTATTCCCCATAGGAGCCTCTATACGAGGTAGGAGTATGTACAGTTCCTCATGACTCACCCTGTATAAAAAATGTTTGTTACTAAGTTTATAGAATTGAACAATTTTTAATAAACTCATTCATATTATTTGTTTATTTATATGTACAGGCTTTCGAATCACGGTTATATCAATAAAATCTAACCACGTCTGCACCAACCATTTCCTGAAATCCATACTTGCCAACGCACGCTTGTAATAAAATTTACCACTCTTTTTATTTCAGCTACACCACCATTTGCCCGGTGTATAATACTAAACAAAATTGAATGAGTAAATTTTATTGAAAATTTTAATGGAAGCAAACTCAGTTATCGTGTCAATTGTGTCTGAAAATAACTTGATAGGGCTTTCAATCAGATGTAGAGACCACCATTTATTTTGTGTTAAAACTAGGGCACCAGCAGATATTGTCAGTTCGTTAACTGATAATATCATACCTGAATGACCTTTTTGCTCTGGTATAAATTTGTAATTCGGCTGTTCAAAATATTAATCTGGTAACCAAAAAATACATCAATCATTTTAAAAATAAACGTGATGAATTTTTGGGGTTTTTTATGTATTTACGAGTCTGCATTTGATATGTCTTTACAGGGTGTATAAAATTTGATCAACGTAGTAAAAAATTAATTATTGTATTTGCTGACAGTTGGGTAAATCTCGATGTCGGTTGGTACTGGGTTCACTAAACAGAGGGTATTAGTATCATTATTTCCCTATAAACATAACTCATTCAAAATGTAACAAAGATCTCTTTCCAGAGCACACTTTAAATAGTATGATACAATTGATCCAAATAATGGCATTACCCAGACATCCAAAGTGAAGGTTATCCTTCAACCACAAATTGTTCTAAATGGTTCACATAATGTTCAGAAAAAAGTCACACCATTTTGAGCGTCAGGTTTGGGGGGGAGAGGGGGGAGAAATCGGAAAATTCGTAGTTTTTTTCGTAGTTTTTTAGGTTTTTCGTCAATATTTCTAAAACTATGCGGTTTAGCATGAACAATCTTCTATACAAAAATGTTCTACATTAAATTTGAAATAAAAAGGCCCTATGCATACTCCTTCTAAAATGAACGGTTCCAAAATTACGGAGGTAGTATAGTATAATTGGTCCAAAAAAAGGCCTAACCCAGACATCCAAAGTAAAAGTTTTCCTTCAACACCAAATTGTTCTATATGGTCCACATATTGTTCAGTAAAAAGTTACACCATTTGGAGCGTCCGGTTTGGGGGGAGATGGGGGAGAAATCGGTAAATTAGTAGTTTTTTACGTTTTCGTCAATATTTCTAAAGCTATCCTTTAGCGTAAACAGTGTTCTATATAAAAATGTTCTACATAAAATTTAAAAAAAAAAGGTCTTATACATAATTGCCATAATAGACCAGGGTAATAAGACAAAAATATACCCTGTTCGTGACACTTCAGCAGCCAGGGTACTGAAGCGTTTTTTCGACAAGTAATACCTATAGGAACAAATTGTAACTATTTCCTGCGTAGGATCTGGCGGCCATTTTTATTTATAAACAATTAACTGTCAAAAAATGGCATTTTCCCCTTTTTTTTCAAATCGATTGAAAACAATGAAACTTATGATTTCTTTAGTACAAATATCTTTGAGATTATGGAAAAAGCTTTAAAATGACGTATTGCAAAGTTTGATATACTCATTTATTGTTCATATAATTGAGAAAAAAGGTCGGAATTGCAAAAAAAAATTATTTTCGCAATAACTGCTGTAAAAATTAGTGTACAGGTTTGAAATTTTTGTCAAGTGAGGGTTCTTTGGTGCTTAATATGTGATAAAAATTTCAAAGCGATTCATTCAATTGTTTAAATTTTATTCGAATTGTTTATCTCAGAGAGCATTTTTTTTGCAATAACATAAGTCAGAAAAAAATGACGTTAGGACCTTTCCACAGGTGTCAAATGGAAGAGCATGAGCTATATTTTCAACTTGGTTTAGAGAAAGCGAATAAAAAATGCATTTATTAGTAATAAATAATTATGCAAAAGTATGTAAATCTTCCCTTATAAACTTTTTGAATAACTTTTTCCAAAAAAAAATAACTTTTTTTACCCTGTTTTAAGTGCACAACTACCAAGTAATGTTATTTATATCATACTTGATTAAAAATTGTAATAAATATATATAATTTCTTATATAACAAAATAAAAAGTTTATAAGGAAAGATTTACGATACTTTTGCATAATTATTTATTACTAATAAATGCATTTTTTATTCACTTTTTTAAACCAAGTTGAAAATATAGCTCATGCTCTTTCATTTGACACCTGTGGAATGGTTCTAACTTCAGTTTTTTTTGACTTATGTTATTGCAAAAAAATGCTCTCTGGGATAAACAATTTGAATAAAATTTAAACAATTGAATGAATCGCTTTGAAATTTTTATCACATATTAAGCACCAAAGAACCCTTATATGACAAAAATTTCAAAGCTATACACTAATTTTTATAATAGATAATGCGAAATTAATTTTTTTTGCAATTCCGACCTTTTTTCTCAATTATATTAACAATAAATGAGTATATCAAACTTTGTAATACGTCATTTTAAAGCTTTTTTCATAATCTCAAAGATATCTGTACTAAAAAAAACCATAAGTTTCACCGTTTTCCATAGATTTGAAAAAATATGGAAAATGCCTTTTTTTGACAGTTAATTGTTTATAAATAAAAATGGCCGCCAGATCCTACGCAGGAAATAGTTACAATTTGTTCTTATAGGTATTACCTGTCGAAAAAACGCTTCAGTACCCTGGCTGCTCGAGTGTCATGGAAAAAACCTTATTACCCTGGACTATAATTGTTATGAAATCAACGGTTCCAGAGTTACGGAGAGTGAAAAGTGGAGGTTTTCGATACTTTTTTTATTATTTGGGCAATTGATGATAATTTTGGTTGGTGAGGTTGACAAGGGCTTATCACTAACATACCATCGGCCACTAAAATAGTAAATTTTATTTACAAAACACAATCCTGTTTAATAAAATTTATTTCATCAGTAATAAATTGCCCAAAAAATATGAAAAGTATCGAAAACCTCCACTTTTCACCCTCTGTAACTCGGTAACCGTTGATTTTATAACAATTATGTATAGGACCTTTTTTGTTTTAAATTTTATGTACAACACTCTTGTGTAGAACATTGTTTGTGCTAAACCATAGTTTTAGAAATATTGTTGAAAAACAAAAAAAAAAACTACTAATTTACCAACTTCCCCCCTATCTCCCCCCAAACCGGACGCTCAAAATGGTGTAACTTTTTAAGGAACAATATGTGGAGCATATAGAACAATTTGGTGTTGGAGGAAATCTTTTACTTTGTATGTCTGGGTTAGGTCTCCGTAACTTGGCAACTGTTCATTTTAGAAGGATTATGCATAGGGCCTTTTTTATTTCAAATTGAATGTAGTACATTTTTGTATAAAAGGTTGTTCATGCTAAACCACATAGTTTTAGAAATATTGACAAAAACCTAAAAAACTACTAAATTACCGACTTTTACCCCATCTCCCCCCCCCCCAAACCGGTCGCTCAAAATGGTGTAACTTTTTACTGAACAATATGTGGACCATATAGAACAATTTGGTGTTGGAGGATAACTTTCACTTTGGATGTCTGGGTTTGGGTCTAGCTATACCATACTAAAATTAATATCAGAGATATACAGATTTGCAAGAAATGCTTGTGCATATTTATGTCTGGGCCTGTGGTTGATAAAGCAGCAGCACAGTATAGGATAAGGACTAACAAAGAGCTCGAAGAAGTATACCCAGACCAGAACACTCCAATGGGCAGGATACCTTTTCAGAAGACATTGTGACGAAAGAATAGTAAGGCTGGCATGGGAGAAGTTCCAACTGGAAGAAGACCACGTGGACGCCCTCGACTGCATAATATAGCAGGAAACCTGAACACTGTGGCCGTGGAGAATTGGATGGAGATTGCTCAAGACAGAGAACAGTGGAAACATGTTGTCGAGTCGGCTAAAACCCACGAAAGGTTGTAACGCCACGGAGTAAACAAATATCTTTATGTCTGTGCCATTACCCGAAGCAGTGTCATGCTTAGGGGGCTCCACAAAGTTGTTTCATTGACGGAATCATAGTAATTTGACCTCGTAATCTCCCTCATGATCTCTCATCTTGGTGATTCGACCAATGTAGAATTTGTATGGCTCGTAGTGTTAAATTTAACCAAGACATAATCATCTAAAGCAGGAAGATCAAACAATTTTTCAAAGTGTTCAAGCTCAACAGCAAATAAATCATCATCCATGTTGATATTGTCGTCTGTATTTACACATTGAATATCTTCATCGTCATCCTCTGATGAATCAACGTCCTTTATTTGTGCAGATCTTTTGTTCTTGGATCCAAACAACAGATCGTTTTTTTTTGCCTTTTTCATGGAAAGTGGAACTGTCTTCT
This sequence comes from Diabrotica virgifera virgifera, assembly GCF_917563875.1. Lineage (NCBI taxonomy): Eukaryota > Metazoa > Arthropoda > Insecta > Coleoptera > Chrysomelidae > Diabrotica > Diabrotica virgifera. The sequence goes on along the minus strand of NC_065449.1, from coordinate 4,187,200 downwards.
TCTTTTATGCAATGGCTTTCACTTCTGGAGTTCTTTTAGCTTCTTCTGCCTGTCTTCTTCGACTTTCGATCAATTTTTCGTTCTCCTGCATATGGATAACCACGAAAATCTTCAGAAGAGAGGAAAACTTGACTTGGGTCAGCTGCTGGATCAAGGCCACTGAGTTTTATATAATTTGAAGTGGTTTCTTCTTCTACTTGTAAGAGAACTTCTACTTGTGCACTTTGCACAAGAAATCTGTGAAATTATATTAGAATGTGTCATACTTTTTGAATGAGCTGTGTTCAAGGAGGATGCTGTTGTATAGATTTATGCTGTTTTCCGAGGGTTTTACATCAAACAAGAGTCAAGAGCTGCACTATAATAAATCTGACAAGTCTTAAAGCTAGTAATGGTAGGGGAGCCCAAGGGAGCCCCAGGGAAACCTGGTACCCTGTAGATGTACCTCTACCATATATTGGCTCTAAACACAGGGGAGTTCGTTAAGGGGGGCCGAAAAAAAAATCCTTAGAAATACTCGAAATCGTCAGATTAAAATAAGGTAAGTTAAGTACTTATGCAGATATAATGATACAGTTATTTTAAGTGATAATATGAATGGATTACAACACCTTTTAGATGCCATTGACACAGTGGGAAGAGAGTTTGGCCTAAATATAAACTGTTCAAAAACAAAATACATGGTATTTAGACTATTTAGCCGTTTGGCCCATCAAGATTCACGGTTATATGTTGATGGTCATATAATTAATAATAAGTACCCAGTTTTAAATATCTTGGTTGCCATATTACTGAACAACTAGATCCAGATAAAGAGATAAAATGTAGAATCGAGATAGCCCGCACGACATTTTTAAAAATGAGGTCATTCTTCTGTAATGATACCTTGCAACTTCAACTTCGAAAGCGCATGATTAAATGCTACATTTGGTCAGTCCTCTTGTACGGTGTCGAAGCATGGACATTAAAAATATCCACCATTAACCGTTTGGAGGCCTTTGAAATGTGGCTGCACAGACGTATTCTAAAAATACCATGGACGGCTATGCTGACAAATGTGACAGTCCTTAAGAGAGCAAATGCTACCCGCGAGCTGCTTGATAACATCAAATATAGAAAGATGGCCTATTTTGGACACGTAGTAAGGGGAGACCGGTATAATATTCTTCAACTCATTATGATGGGTAAAATCGAAGGACGCAGAGGAATTGGTAGAAAGCAGGCCTCTTGGTTGAAGAATATCCGAGAGTGGACAGGAATAAAGAAAGCAGATCACCTATTTAGAATAGCTCGAGACAGAGACAGTTTCGCCATGTTAATCGCCAACGTCAAAGGGACTTGATAGGGCACGTTAAGAAGAAGAAGTTAAGTACAGTAAAACCTGTCAGTAACGGCCACTAAAAATGAACGAACTATTGGCCGATATAGAAAGGTGGCCGGTATTGCCAGTTTGTGTAGTCCACAAATACATAAAAGATAATTGGAACTTTGTTTATTTTATTATTAAAAGCAAATATAATTCTATATATGAACGGACTACTAATACTACGAAAAAAAGGGGATGTTAAGCTTTGTTGACGAATTTTTCAATTCACTCATTTTTTTATAATGTCCTTTGATAATTTGAGTTTTTACAACACCATATTTTTCGGTCAACTTTTGTAATCTTAAACCGTACTTATAAATAGTGACAAACATTTCCTCTTTTATGACATTTTATGACCACCACACCGACCCTAATTGGACCGCGTTATGTAATAGCGGATTAAGCGCCAAAATGTAGTTTTGAGATAAATCGGTTTAAAGATTTTAAATTTGTTTTTGGTACTATTTCTAAAATATAGTATTGACATGTTTCATATTTAATATATTAATGCAAATGTAAATAGACTTTTACATGTGTTTAAAATTTTTAAAAATAATTTATATTTTAAAAGTTATTCGATCAAATGTCGCTTAATTCGTTAATGATTTTTTAAGATGCATGAGTTAAGATCCGAATACCGGATTAAGAGACATATTTGGCGCTTATTCTGATGTTACCTTACAAAGGATGTCTTTTAATTCGATATCTTAAACGTTAGTAAATATGTTATGTTTTGTAATAAAGAATTAACCGACTATTCGTGGCGCTTGATTCGTTATTACACTTACAAAGATGCGGATTTTTGTTTATGACAATGGATTATGTACCATTATTGGCGTTTAGTTCGATATTACAAATCCTAGTGTGAGATTTTTTTTACTTACTTACTTAAGCCGTCCTCTTGTACCTTACGGTGTCGAGGTAAGTGGAGAAATGAGACGTCTCCATGCCTTTCGGTCGGTAGCTAGTCTTTCTGCTTCTCTCCACCCAATATTTCTTTTTCCGCAATCCTTTCCAATATTTGCATTCCACGTTCTTGCTGTCCTGCCTCTTCTTCGTTTGTTGTCAGATGCCGCTTTCCATACCCTCTTTACAGTTCTACCTTCACTCATTCTCGCCATATGTCCGAACCACGATAACTGTTTTGTTTCAAGCGAAACGAAACGAAACGAGATTTTTTTTAATAAAATAAAAAATGTCGCTTAATACAGGCATTTAAAAACATCTTTTTTTAAATTTTTTTTACAAAAAACATATTTTTATACATAGATTTGCACCCTAGCTGCAAGATGGCACTAATATCTCGATTTTGGACTTTTGGCGGTTAATCCGTTATTACATAACGCGGTCCAATTATTTAATCCCTTTTTAGGTAGGTACAATAGGTATTAAATAGATTACTGGGAATTTCTATCAACAAGTTGACAAAAATATTTGGCCGACATTAACAGGTAAATTTCTATAAAATGTGCTTTTAAAAATATGTGATTATATGGCCGTGTCCGTATTATAAAGGTGGCCGTAAATACCAGATAATAAATAAGGGAATCGACATATAATTTGTTTGGTGAATTTTGAAATTGGCCGTTAGTACAGGTGGCCGATTTTGACAGGTGGCCGATAACACAGGTTTTACTGTACAAGCAAAACAGTGTATATTTCAAAAATCTGACGATTTGGGCGGGACGTAAGGAAATGGGCGAGTCACAAAATTTCACAAGAAAAAAGCGAATATTTCGCGAAATGAGCGATAGATCTAAAAACTAAAAAATACGTGCTTAATATTTGTCAAAAATCTAACGGATGATACCAAACACGACTCCCCACGCAGAGGGGTGGGGAATAAATTTAAAGTTTTAAATACGAATCCCGCGATATTTCGCGAAATGAACATCAGATCGAAAAACTGAAAAATACACTTATTCAATATGTTTGAAAAATCTATCGAATGGCACCAAACACGACCCCCACGGAGGTGGGGTGGGGGTTACTTTAAAATCTCAAATAGGAGCCACCATTTTTTATTGTAGATTCGGATTCCTTACGTAAAAATAAGTAACTTTTATTTGAAAAATTTATTCGAATTATGGATAAATGTCGCTATAATCGGAAAAAACGATTGCTGGAAATGGAAATTTAAATTAAAAATGGAAAGTCCCCCCTAAAATGGAAAACTTTACTTAACTTTTTTTGGTTTTAGAACCTACTCTTCACAGCCCAATAGATCCCCAAAGCGCTCGAGTGACTGCACATTTAGCATACTTTCCTCCTCTACTATAATATCCAGTAGTTGCATTTTATTGGGTGAATGGGGAAATAAAGTCAAAACTGAAACGCTATTTTCCTTGCATAACATGAGAGCTTCCAGAAACAAATAGTTTTCTAAGTTGTAATAAATTAGAGAGCAGGGTTCTCTCCAGAATCGCAGGTATAGTGAATGAAATGAATCATAACTTCCACAAATAGTCCTGATGACTTCCAATCAGAAGGGATGGCTAAGCCTAGTATACCTAGACATGCTCCTAGGAGTCATTTGCTTCTCAAAATGGACACGGGGAAAAATCATCACTGATGAAATAGCGCTGCCAGATGCAGAAATTATTAATTCTGTAATAGCGTCAGTGCCTTTTCCTCCACTTGTAGCATTTGTGCATTTTTCAGCACTATTCATTGAGGTTTGTCTACAGTTTATGTGGCTGTTTCATCTAAATTAAACACCCTAGTGTCATTAGCAAATTGTGGATGAGGTTAACACATTTCTAAATTTCTTATATTAGGCCAGGGTAATAAGACAAAAAATACCCTGTTCGTGACACTTCAGCAGCCAGAGTACTGAAGCGTTTTTTCTACAAGTAATACCTATAGTAACAAATTGTAACTATTTCCTGCGTATGATCTGGCGGCCATTTTTATGTATAAACAATTAACTGTCAAAAAATGGCATTTCTCCCTTTTTTTCAAATCAATGGAAAACAGTCAAACTCATGTTTTTTTTAGTACAAATATTTTAGAGACTATGGAAAAAGCTTTAAAATGACATATTACAAAGTTTGATATACTCATTTAATCATTATACTCATTTAATAAAAAATACAGACAAGATGGCGCTGTAAGTGTAGGTTGTGCTAGGTTGGCTCCTGTATATAATTGTGAAAAGTAGTGGTTAATATTTGTTAATAGTTAAAATTTATGATATTTGGTCTTCATCAAGTAATTATGACCGAAAATATAAGAAAAACCCGTCAACAACAGAAGGAGCAACAGCAACTTGAAAGTCAGGTTAAACGACTAGAATCTGACGTGAAAGGTGGCATTGAGGAACTAAAATCGCTTATAGGAGAACAAAATATGGATGAGAGTTCCAAACCCAATTCCAGTAGTAAGAATATCTTAGAAAGAATTAAAATGCTGGAAGATAATTTTAATAGATCCCTTAACAGTATCAAAAGCGAGATAGAAAAACTAAGAGACACGTCTAATTCCTCTAAAAAAAGGATGGAATATCAACATCAGAACTACTTGCTAAACGGTATTGTGTTTAACAATATTCCAGAGAGTGAAGAACAACTACATCAACAGGTAGCAAAAATCATTAGTAATAAATTAAACATACAAATATCCGAAAACGATATTAATTTTTGCTATCGAATTGGCAAAAAACAAGAACGAGCTGTCAGTCAAAGGAAACCTCGACCAACGGCAGTTATGTTTATAAACAAGTGGAAGCGTGATCTAGTGTTCACAAATAAAACAAAATTGAAAGGCAGTGGACTTGTTATGATGGAACTCCTCACAAGAGAAAATCAAGCTCTTTATAAATACGCGTGTGACAAGTTTGGCTATAAGTGCTGTTGGTCGTGGAAAGGCCAAATTTTTGCAAGTGTCGGTGGTGAAAAGAAACAAATCACGAGTTTGGATATGGGAGACTAAATCATAATTTAACCAGTGAGTAAAAAAATTTATTTGTTGATTTCTTGCTATTAACAAAAAGTTGAGCTGTGGGGCCAACTATGTGCCATTTTTGACAATCAAAAACACAAACTTTACGTAGAGTCCTAGTTTTTTTTTGTTTGTTTTCCCATTAATTACTTGTTTCTGTTTATTTATTATTGTAAAAATAAATGTACAGTTCTACAAATTTAAATATTATGCCTCTACCTATTAGTGCGATATAATTATTATTCTCATATTAAATTAGATATAAATAAATTCTTCTTTTTATATTATGATTACTTTTGGTCATATTAATGTAAGATCACTGACTGCACATTTTATTGAATTCAAAAACTGTGTTCTCTTAAAAAAATTTGATGTACTAGCAGTTAGTGAAACTTGGCTTACAAATTTCATTACCGACAAGGATATAGGTATAGATGGGTATAATGTGATAAGAAGGGATAGAAATGGAAATGGGGGAGGTGTGGCATTCTATGTTAGATCTCAAATTAAATATAAAGTTCTACAAACAAATAATAACAGTATTGAACACCTTTGCTTGGAATTGTTCGTAAGTAATAAATCATATGGATTCTGTGTTGTATACAAACCACCTAAATTTAATGTCCGACATTTTTTTGACGAGATTGAGAATATTCTATCTGATGTTTTGCCGTTGATTGAAACATTTTATTGTACTGGTGACTTCAATGTTAATTTGTTAAATACTGATTGCCCTGATACTAGAGCTGTCTGTGATTTTTTTGAAACAATGGGGTTACATCAAGTCATAGATCAGCCGACTAGAATTACATCTAGTACGGCAACCCTAATTGATTATATTTTAACTACAAAACGAAGAACAATTCTTGATGTTGTCGTGGAATGTGTTGATTTTAGTGACCACGAGTTGTTGATATCTAATATAAATATAGAGATTAAAAAGAAAGAAATTGTTTATAAGACTGTAAGAAACTTTAAGGCGATAAATCAGACCGTATTCTATGAGGAATTACAATCTCTACCGTGGCGAAATATTTTTGATATTGAGGGTCTTGATGATAAAGTCGAGTTTCTTACCAATAATATAATATGCTTACTGGATCGTCATCCTCCCTATGTAACCTATAAAATTTCGAAAAATTATGCACCATGGATGACTGACACTTTACGTATTATGAAAAAAGAAAGGGACAAAGTATTGAGTTTATACAAGAAATACAAAAACATCCAAACTTGGGAGGAATACAAATCAATTAGAAATATGTTTACTTTAGCTGTCAGAAGAGAAAAAAAGGCTTTCTATTCAAAAAAATTGGATAATAAAAACGGGAAGGATCTTTGGAAATCCTTAAAAGTTATAGGTCTTGGTAGGGAAACTCAAAACAATACGCAACTGTCAGAAAATTTAAGTGATATTTCGGCAATGAATGACTACTTTATAAATTGTGTTCCCAATATGAATCCTAATTTAACACTTAAAAACTTTTATAGTCATAATTGTCGTGTGGACGTGGAAGCAAATTTTTCATGTGTTGAAGAAAGTGACGTTTTAAATGTCATTAAAAGTATAAAGAGTGCTGCTACCGGATATGATAAAATAAATATACTAACAATTAATATGTGCCTTCCCTTTTTATTGCCTTATTTGACACACATTATTAATGCTTGCATTCTAAGAGCCGAGTTCCCGTCAATGTGGAAAGTTGCAAAAATTATACCGGTACCGAAAACAACTAATCCGACAGGATATAACGAAATCCGACCAATTAGTATACTGCCCACTTTCTCAAAGATACTAGAGAAAATTCTAAATCAGCAACTACAGGTTCACTTGAGTCAACATAAAGTTCTACCAGAAAATCAGTCTGGTTTCAGAAGGGATCACAGCTGTACTTGTGCCTTGTTAAAGATAACTGATGACATATTTGATGCCTGCGATAATGGTTTAATCACAGTGCTGATACTTCTGGATTACTCGAAAGCATTTGATACGCTTGATCATTCGCTATTAACTTCAATGTTTAAGTATATTGGTATGTCTCAGCGGGCATCGGATATGATATCTAGTTATCTCAGTAATAGAAGTCAAGCTGTTCATTACAACGGTAGAACATCAAACTATCTTAATACAAATAAAGGGGTACCACAGGGCTCTATTTTGGGTCCCAAATTGTTTAGTATTTACACTTCAAACTTTCCTGCAAACTTTCTCTCTTGTAACCAACACTATTTTGCTGATGATACTCAAATATATTTATCTTTTAAGCCTGATGAGTCTGAACAGGCAGTGGCAGCAATCAACTATGATTTAGAAAGAGTTTATCAGTTTTCGACTAGCCATTGTCTTCGACTTAATAACAACAAGTCGGTAGGCATAGTGTTTGGTTCATCGGCGCGGAGAGAAACCTTTCTGAGAGACTTTGCTCACATGATCACCATCGATAATTCTTCAATAGAGTTTAAGGAAACTGTGAAAAACTTAGGTTTACATATAGATCAAAACCTAAGATTTGGTGGTCATGTGGCCAAGTGTTTGCAGAAAAGTTATTTGAACCTGAAGTTTTTATTCCAATCTCGTCATATATTTACTAAAAAATTAAAAAAATTACTCTGTGATACTTTGGTGTTATCACACTTTAATTACTGTGATACCATTTATAATTCCTGTATCACAGAACGTGACAGTTATCGGATACAAAAAATGCAAAATTCTTGTCTGCGTTTGATACATGGTATCCGTAGATATCAAGCAATTAGTTACAAACTTAAAGAAACAGGGTGGTTAAGTATGAAACATAGAAGACATGTACATTCAGCTGGTCAATTCCAAAAAATTATTATTTTCAAAACCCCCCCGTATCTCTATAATAAAATAAAATTCCGTACTGATGTACACAATATTAACATAAGACATAAAAACACCATTTCTATTCCTTATCATCGTACACAGCAATACAAGCGGTCTTTTACATATCAAATAGCCCAAGTTATGAATAAATATACTACTGGTACTAATTTTACTCAAAACAAATTTAGAAGGTTCGTTATTGAAAAATTAGGAAATATTGCATAGGTAGAGTTGGCTGACATGGTATGAGTAGAGCTTACATTCAAAGCGCATATTGGTAAACTAAAGTTAATTAATGTTACATTTTGATTTATTTTTATTTAAATGTTAGTAGGTAACCTATTATACATAATCCTAGATATTTTTTTTTATTATTTGTTTTGCCCAGGTTAGCTGAACAGACAGGACATGTATTCTGCCCCGCATTATACATCTCCTGAACTGAAACTCGCCTGGAGCTTTTTTTTAAACTAATATTCATTATGTGAATAATATTATAGAATGAATAAAGGCCTTTATTATTATTATTATTATTATTATTATTTATTGTTAATATAATTGGGAAAAAAGGTCGGAATTGCAAAAAAAATATTTTCGCAATTACTATCGTAAAAATTAGTGTACAAGTTTGAAATTCTTGTCAATTGAAGGTTCTTTGGTGCTTAATATGTGATAAAAATTTCAAAGCGATTCATTTAATTGTTTAAATTTTATTCAAATTGTTTATCTCAGAGAGCGTTTTTTTTGCAATAACATAAGTCAGAAAAAAATGACGTTAGAACCATTCCACAGGTGTCAAATGGAAGAGAATGAGCTATATTTTCAACTTGGTTAAAAAAGTGAATAAAAAATGCATTTATTAGTAACAAATAATTATGCAAAAGTATCGTAAATATTTCCTTATAAATTTTTGAATAACTTTTTCCAAAAAAAAATAACTTTTTTACCCTGTTTTAAGTGCACAACTACCAAGTAATGCTGTTTATATCATAATTGATAAAAGATTGTAATAAATATACAGAGTGTTTCATTAATAATTGTCCATAAAGTAACTGGAGAAACCTTAGCACAAAATACTAAGATTTAACCTAAAACACTTAAATAAAATGTGGTTCCTTACCGAGTTACCGGTGTTTTATCTAAAAATTTAAAAACTATTTTTGCACAGCATTTTAAAACTATTTGACGTATCTTTTCCATACTTGGATAAACAAACGTTTCTAGCTGCTACCAAAGGCGTACGACAGGGGATAGTGAATGGTTGACCCTTCTCAAATTCTACGCCACTGGTGGAATTACTAATTTAGTGCCATTTTTAGTTTCTCCAATACTTTCTACGTATATAATATACTCCTCATTGGTAACGATAAAGTCATTAGTTTTCGAGATATTTGAAGTTAAATATGAAACGGCACAGTTATTTTGATTAATTTATGATAATATGATTCATATGATTAAAATTTAAAAATTATTTGTACCCAGTACTTAAAAACTATTTGGCGTATCCTTATCATACTTGGCAGAAAATGTAGGTACTGTACACCCTGCTAAATTAAGATAAATAAACGTTTCTAGCTACTACCAGAGGCGTACGACAGGGGATAGTGGCTGGTTGACCCTTCCCAAATTCTACGCCACTGATGAAATTGCTATTTTAGTGTAATTTTTTGATTTTTCAATACTTATTATGTAAATAATATACTCTTCATTCATAACGATAAAATGATTAGTTTTCGAGATATTCTTTTTCTCATGATCATCTTTCAGTGCGTCACAGTTTTTCGATTTCTCTCTAACGCATTAAATTGTATGTGACAGAAAAAAAGGCACGTCTGTGAATACTTTGGTAATTATTCTAGTTTGGTGATTATTCTACTTGTCGATAGATGGCGCCATAATCAAAAAAGAATTATTTATTAAATAAAATAATACTATTATCAATATAATCTGTACAATTTATAAGACTATCCAAATGAAAGAAAATACCATTTTATAAATGCAATAGACAAAATTGATTTGGTTTTATTCCAAATTGAAAATAAAATTTGACAACTGTCAGATTTAACTAAAATGTCACGTTAGAATAAATGTCATAAATGTGTATTATCACGGACTTACCTTTTTTTCTATAATTTGTGACGCACTGAAAAATGTTCATGAAAAGGAGAATATTTGAAATTAAAAATGAAGCGACACAATACATTAATTAAAATAACCGTGTCGTTTCATTTTTAACTTCAAAGATCTCGAAAACTAATGACTTTATCGTTACGAATAAAGAGTATATTGTTTTCATAGAAAGTAATGGAGAATCCAAAAATTGAACTAAAATGGCAATTCCGCCAGTGGCGTAGAATTTGGCAAGGGTCAACCATTCACTTTCCCGCGTCGTACGCCTCTGGTAATAGAAAGAAACGTTTGTTTAACATAATTTAGTAGTTTGTACAATACCTATACTTCCTGCCAAGTATAAAAAGTATACGTCGAATAGTTTTCAAATGCTGAGCAAAAATAACTTTTAAATTTTTAGATATAACACCCTGTAACTCAGTTAGGAATCACATTTTATTTAAGTGTTTTAGGTTAAATCTTCGTATTTTGTGCTAAGGTTTCTCCAGTTACTATATGGACAATTATTAATGAAACACCCTGTATATAATTTCTTTTATAACAAATAAAAAGTTTATAAGGAAAGATTTACGGTACCTTTGCATAATTATTTATTACTAATAAATGCATTTTTTATTCGCTTTTTTAAACCAAGTTGAAAATATAGCTCATGCTCTTTCATTTGACACCTGTGGAATGGTTCTAACGTCATTTTTTTCTGACTTATGTTATTGGAAAAAAAATGCTCTCTGGGATAAACAATTTGAATAAAATTTAAACAATTGAATGAATCGCTTTGAAATTTTTATCACATATTAAGCACCAAAGAACACTTATATGACAAAAATTTCAAAGCTGTACACTAATTTTTCAATAGATATTGCGAAATTAATTTTTTTTGCAATTCCGACCTTTTTCGCAATTATATTAACAATAAATAAGTATATAGTATTTTTACTACAAAAGCGATATTACGTAGGTCAAAATTTTTGACGTAAGAGAACTGTCAAAACATTAGAATGTGACTTTTCATTATTGTCATATTTATTATAAACATGGCAATAATGAAAAGTCACATTCTAATGTTTTGACAGTTCTCTTACGTCAAAAATTTTGACCTACGTAATATCGCTTTTGTAGTAAAAATACTATATCAAACTTTGTAATACGACATTTTAAAGCTTTTACATAATCTCAAAGATATTTGTACTAAAAAAACCATAAGTTTCACTGTTTTCCATTAATTGGGAAAAAAAGGAAAAAATGCCATTTTTTGACACTTAATTGTTTATAAATAAAAATGGCCGCCAGATCGCACACAGGAAATAGTTACAATTTTCTCTTATTGGTGTTACCTGTCGAAAAAACGCTCCAGTACCCTGGCTGCTCGAGTATCATGGAAAACCCCTTATTACCCTGGACTATATTCCTTCAGCACATTCGTATACTCCGATATTAAAACTTTTGCGTCGAACTACAAGAAAAGGGGGAGATTGATTTGCTGTGACTTTCTATGTAATATCATTGCACAATGATATTTGCTCCTAGGTGAGGATCTAAAACGTTTTCCAAAAGATAAATAGCCAAAATTTTGAAAGAAACCGCTTGTTACTGAAGGAACTGGTACTTTTGTGGCAGTCTTGGTACAAGAAAACAATGCAGAACTCATCACCACACGACCACACAATAATCACCTACGTTGAAGAGGTATATCGCCTAAGCAAGGGATCATAATACAGGGTGTCCCGGAAAATAGTGCGTTCCTTTAAGGTATCGGTAGAATACACAATTTAGAAGAAAAAGGTCCTATAACATTTTTTTTCTAAAGTTAACCGTTTCCAAAAAAAAGATAACATTGTTTTCCATATACATACCTGTATTTTAATGTTGAGAAATTTTAATTGCCTGGCAACATCGCGATCGTACGCACTACGGTATAATAACAGCTCAGATAGTAAGAACTTATTTTTGTGATTTACAGTACATAGTCCAGAAAGTCACTGCGCATCCGCTAGGAAAAATATTCTAATTGGGATTTTTTGCACAATCTTACTCAAAAAGGACTCCTTTTAACAAATTTGCATGTTGCCAGGACCAAAAGGTGGTCAAAAATTTTTGAAGTTATACTTCTTTACGGGCGTAATGACGGTGAAATTTTATATGGGAAAACCTAGCGACCGGGCGCATGCGCATTATAACTTTGTTCTGATTGGATGTTCAAATGACATGACAAAAATTATCCAATATGGCAGCTGTGGCACAGCTGTGGGACTGTGCATGGTTTGGTTATAATGTATGCTTGTTGCGTTTTAAAATTTGTAGGAAGAGAAACAACAAACAAAAAGTTAGTTAATGGTTATACTGCCTTTTTAAATAGTTTTCATATTATATTTTTGGACTTATTTACATAGAAGAGATGATTGTTGCATGCCAATGTGAAAGCTCATCAAACTGTGCCTAGTATGAGTGCCGCAGATCTCGCTTATTCAAAGCTAAAGAATCTTTCACTGGTAAGTGTTTTATAAATAGTTGATCAAATTTTGTTATGATATTTGAACATAGCCACTTTGCACAACGCAAGTGATTGCGAAATTTATTAGTCGTTATACGGGCTCCGATACCTACCTTGAACCTACCAAAATACATAAGTAGTATGTAATACTTTTATTTACATAATTTGATTACCATCAAAATTTCTATCAATATTCACCTAATATATTGTCTTCTTACTCTATGTTTTGTTGTATTTTTTCAATTCTAAATCATTTCAATTCAAAATCAAAATAATTTGATTTACATAAGTTAAAAATGTCAAAAGGTTAATCTGTTTAGTTAGACGATCTTCGCACATAATGACAAGCTGTCTCTGTGGCGAAGTTTTAATGCGGGTGAATCCCAATACAACGCAAATACCAGCCGCGTGGTAAGTTGGTTCGAATCCCAATAGAAACTTTTATTTTTTTATTTTTTTTATACATTTTATGATTGTAAGTATATTTATTATATAATTTTATTTTCAGAAAATACGTATTTAGTTAAAAAATTTTCCGACAATTAATGTTCAGAAATCATTTGTGGCATTTTTAATGTGTTTTTTGGCACTGTTTTAATAAAAATGTTTGAGAAGTAGTAAGTATAAATTAATTTAATATTTAAATAAAATATAAATAAAAAGTATATTAATTTCGTTTATAATCATATAATCATATAATAGAAGTATAACTTCTTACGTGCGTACAAAGTACACACACATTCTTTTTTAAACGTTTTTTTTTTTTTGTTTTTTTCCTAAAATTATTTTTTTTGCATGAAACAAAATTTTTTTAGGTTTTTTGGATTATTACAAACAGAAAAGGTCTTTAGTGACTTTTCTCTAAAGTTGATAGTTTTTGACATATAAGCGATTAAAAATTTAAAAATTGCGAAATCGGCCATTTTTAACCCTCAAAAACTATGTGAAAAACTGAAAATTTGAATGTTGCCAAGGTAGGTAGATATTCTTTAAACATCGATTGATGAAATTCCGAAGAGTTTTTTGCAATACATTATCAAAAACCCCTTTGTTTTTGAATTGCCAATCAAGCGTGCGCGACACTATTTTCCACCGTTGCATGTGTATGCAGTATGGTGTAAATGAAAGGAATAAATTCGTTATATCGTAAACCGGCGACTTTAAGGAAAAATCCCTAAACAGGTCGATTTTTATTTTTAAGTTATGATATTGTGACATATATGGTATACTAGTGACGTCATCCATCTGGGCGTGATGACGTAATCGATGATTTTTTAAATGAGAATAGGAGGCGTGTGCTAGCTCATTTGAAAGGTTCGTCAATTCTCTATTCAGTAGTATAAACATTTACATAATTATTTATACAGGGTGTCCAATAATTTAATTTTTTTGTCAATTTGCCAAATTATTTAATTTAATAAAAAATTTTTGGACTCCCTGTATAAATAATTATGTACATGTTTATATTACTGAATAGAGAATTGAAGTACCTTTCAAATGAGCCAGTACACGACCCGTATTTTCATTTAAAAAAATCATCGATTACTTCATCACGCCCAGATGGATGACGTCACTAGTATACTATATATGCCACAATATCATAACTTAAAAATAAAAACCGACCTGTTTTGGGATTTTCCTTAAAGTCACCGGTTTACGAAATAACGAATTTATTCCTTTCATTTGCACCATACTATATACACATGCAACGCTGGAAAATAGTGTCGCACACGCTTGATTGGCAATTAAAAAACGAGGGGGTTTTTGATATTGTATTGCCAAAAACTCTTCGGAATTTCATCAAACGATGTTTAAAGAATATCTACCTACCTTGGCAACATTCAAATTTTCAGTTTTTCACATAGTTTTTGAGGGTTAAAAATGGCCGATTTCGCAATTTTTCAATTTTTAATCGCTTATATGTCAAGAACTATCGACTTTAGAGAAAAGTCACTAAAGATCTTTTCTGCTTGAAATGATCCAAAAAACCTAAAAAAAAATTGTTCCATGCAAAAAAAAATAATTTAAGAAAAAAACAAAAAAAAAACGTTTAAAAAATTTTTGACCAACTTTTGGTCCTGGCAACATGCAAATTTGTTAAAAGGGGTCCTTTTTAAGTAAGATTGTGCAAAAAATCCGAATTAGAATATTTTTCCTAGCGGATGCGCAGTGGATTTCTGGACTAACATGTATTTAAAATAATCCAACCTAATAATACTTAATGTATTTACTATTTGTCTGTTTTTTTTGTAATTTGTTTAATATAATTTTTTTTAAATGTATTGAAATACCTATTGCACAATTTTAAACAAATTAGGCATACATCTTTTAACATAAAAGCACATCTTTTAACCGAACTAGTAGGAGGTATTATGTATTTAGTAAGCTTTTAAATGTGTTGAATGCTGAGGACTTTGACTAAATTACATAGTTTACGGTGGAAATTAAATACACCAGATTGATAATGTGTCGGTAATTTGTTTACTTGTGAATTAAAATAATTAAGTTGTACTTACTTGAAAATAATTATTACACTTTCAGGAACACATTCACTCATACGACGAGAAATAACGGCAAAACATTTTGAAAGAAATTATAGTAAGCCTCTCCATTTAGTGATCTGCCATAACTAATCAACATAATAACATAATAGGTAATGAACTCACGATTCGAAAACATTTTCGGCATTGAGTCTTTGAGACTAAACAGACAGGATTCTTCCAAACTATCTGTTGTATGTTTACTAAAAAGAAGTCTACGTTTAAATTTTAGTATCTCGCAGAGTTGCCAGATTTTAATTTGCATACCAAAATGTATTTTAATTTTTTGGTCAAACGATTGCATTTAGAAAAAAAAGGTTTTAAGAGTTTTTTGCTTTACATGGTGCCCTTTACCTATACCTTTAAGGAACGCACTATTTTCCGGGACACCCTGTATTTAAGAGCCGATTGTAACTTGTTATTTTCTTTTGCATTGTGAATCTTATAAATATTATACAAAAAATTATATTCATAGGAAGGTTTTTAGAATTCGGTTTATTATTTTCGCTGGTTTTTAACAGCACGATTCTTGTGTTTATTATCATAACGTTTAATTTGTAGAAAATTTATGGAATAAACCATGATTCTTGAATAAATGATAGGTACTTATTTCCGATATAAGTGACTAAATATAAATATTTATACTGGTATTCAAAGAGTGTTTTGGCGATTAGTAGTCGTATTTCGTGTATAAATCGGTGATTACTTTGTTCGAGTTATTATTTGAATTGCTAGTTTATAAGTCAGACTTTTATTGGTTCGCTAAAACGTTTAAAATAAAAAGTAAGATTCATGGAAATATATAGAGTGAGTTTTATGTATGAAAACCCTCAATTATCTCGGAAATGGCTTGCACGATTTTTTATAGATTTTAGTGGGTAAGGGTTTTCTAATGCGGCCGATATTATAATCGCAATTACATTTTTGTCAGATTTTCTGTTTCTCTGGAAATCTAATGAACTTTCTTATTTCAAATGGAACACCCTATATATTTTAGCGTTTTGAAGTCTTTAAGAAATACTGATTATTTTTCATGTTATATTCCCTATACCTAAATGTCATAATTTCGGAGTTATTGTTACATTTATTTAAAAAAAAAATTGTTAAACAAATTATAAAAATCAATTTTTTTCGCCCGGGTAAACATTATTTTAGGTTCTTTGGATCATTGGAAACGTTTGAAACATGGGAAAGATTCATGGAATTATACAGAGTGAATTTTATGTATGGAAACCCTCAATTATCTCGGAAAGGGCTTGCACGATTTTTATAGATTTTAGTGGGTACGGGTTTTCTATTGCGGCCGATATTATAGTGGCAATTATATTGTTATCAGATTTTTCGTTTTTCTGGAAATCTAATGAACTTTCTTATTTCAAATGGAAACCCTATATATTTTTGCGTTTTGAAGTCCTTATGAAATACTGATTATTTTTCATGTTTTATTCCCTATACCTAAATGTCATAATTTCGGACTTATTGTTACATTTTTTATTTAAAAAAAAATTGTTAAACAAATTATAAAAATCAATTTTTTTCGCCCGGATAAACATTATTTTAGGTTCTTTGGATCATGTGAAACAAAGAAGATCTTTTGTAATTTTTCTCTAAAATTAATCGTTTCCGAGTTATAAACAATTTAAAATTTCAAGAAAATCGAATAATGACGATTTTATAGGTTCAAAAACATAAATAAAAATTATTATTTTTGAAACTGCGAAGTACCCAAATTGAAGCTCAAGCCTTATTTTATTAGATACCGATAAGTAACTTGAGCTTGTTTCATTTTAAAATATTGTTTTTGAAGTTATACTTCTTTACCGGCGATATGGGGTGAATTTTTATATGTTAAAACCTATGATCCCGGCGCATGCGCATTATAACTTTGTTCTGATTGGATGTTCAAATGACATGTCAAAAATTATTCAATATGGCGGCTGTGGCAGAGCTGTAGTTTGATTATTTATAGTTGTTGCGTTTTAAAATTTGTGTGAAAAGAAACAACAAACAAAAGTTAGTTAATAGTTATACTGCCTTTTTAAATAGTTTTCATATACCTATATTTTTGGACTTTTGGACTATTTTGGACAAGGAAAACTCATTCTAATTTGATAAGTAGTTTTTATTATAATCATATTGTAATTATACATTTGGATTAGGTTGAAATACAGTAGAGCGTCGATTTGTTCGGATAATCGAACTACAATATATTGATACATATTTATAGTCATACATATTTATCTACAAGTGAATAAAAGCCATATTTATATACCTACATATTTATTTATATCCTGATAATGACAACTAGCAACTAAACAAAAAAGTGCAGTCTTTGCAACAACATAATTATTTTTGGATACAATATTGAAGAAAATTGAAGATATTTTAAGCGTCAATTACTAACGCTTGCTCGGTATTCGAGTGCGGGACGCGGGAGTCGATAGTTCGAATAAGCGGTCGTTCGGTTGATCGACGTTCGGATAATCGACGCTCTACTGTACATTTATTTTCTCAAGAATGGGGATTTTAGAGAGAAATCCCAAAGTAGGTCCGATTTTTATTTTTAAATTATGATTTTTTGGCGTAGATTTATTTATCTAGTAGGTATGTAATGCATTGATTTACATACTTAATTTGATTACCAACAAAAGTTCTACAAATCTTCATCTAATATATTGTTTTCTTATTGTTTTGTTATATTTTAATATTTTCTTCCACAAAATTTAAACTACATAATTTAATTATATTCAAAACAACTGTCAAACAGTAAAACGTTCAGTTACCCTATTTTCCCACATGACAAATAATGTGGAATTGGACGAGTGAGTCTAGGCTTCGATTACGAATCAAAGCGACCCGAAATTCACGAGTTCGATTCCCGATGCAAGTTTTTATTTTTTATTTTTTTATGCATTTTATGATTGTAAGTATATTTGTTATATAATTTTTTTTCAGAAAATGCGTATTTAAAATTTTTGCCAACAATTATTATCGTTCAGAAATCATTTTTTCTTTTTGGCATTTTTCAATGTGTTTGTGTGCGTTTTATTCTTTTATTTTTTAAAATTTTTGGTATTGTCTTAAGAATCACATAATATGTAGTAGAAGTATAACTTCTTACGTGTGTACAAAGTAGACACACATTCTTTTTTTAGTTGGTAATGCAGCCCGATCGCCCGCCCTCTCATATGCGCTTCATTAACAATTAAAATGCAATATTTTAGAATAAAACGCGCCAAAAAATCTTATGTCGAGCTCCTAGAAGAAGGTTTTTGCTTGAATTTAGGTACTTCGTAATTTCAAAAATTATATTTTTGCTTGTGTTTTTGAACCTTAAAAATCGTCATTTTTCGATTTTTTTCAGTTTTAAATTGTTTTTATCTCGAAAAGTTTAGAGAAAAATTATAAAAAAACCTTTTTTATTTCCAATGATCCAAAGAACGTAAAATAATGTCTACCCGGGCCAAAAAATTGATTTTTATAATTTGTTTAAACTTTTTTTATAAATGTAGTAATAGCTCCAAAATTATGGCATTTATGTATAGGGAATATAACATGAAAAATAATCAGTATTTCTTAAGGACTTCAAAACGCAAAAAATATACAGGGTGTTCCATTTTAAATAAGAAAGTTCATTAAATTTGCAGAAAACCGGATGATCTGACAACAATGTAATTATCACTATAATATCGGCTGCATTAGAAAACCCCTAACCACCAAAATCTATAAAAATAGTGAAAGCCGTTTTCGAGATAATTGAGGGTTTCCATACATAAAACTCATTCTGTATATCAAAATAGTTTATAAGTAATGGACCAGAAAACCGCTTCAAGTTTTTGCAAGGTGGTTTAATATAAAATGCACTTTTGAGTATAACATAAACACAGCGTAGTCTAAACCAGCTTTGTTGTAGATACTCTACAGGAAAAGTAACGTTATATTTTTATAAGATATTGATTGATCTTGAGAATAAATCCTGCCCATCTTTTAACCGAACAGGTATACGTATATTCAGGAGAATTCATGTGTAAACTTAACAAACATCTGATTGAACAACCAAAAAAACAATGTGTGTGTACTTTGTATTCACGTAAGAAGTTATACTTCTATTATATGATTTCTTGAAAATAAATATACTTGAAACAGTTTGTTTTAATTTTTTTAAACACCAAACTAATTTTGTTCTTATCGCTTCCAAAAAAATAAAAACAAAGTATAGGATTGATCCGGGTCAAACTCAAGACCTCTCGATCTCTGGCCGAATTCTATACTAAATACGCTACTAGGATTGTGTCTGTATCGGTTCGGACGTACCTAATGACAATTCCCGGTAACAAACAGACTGGAAGGTGAAGTATAATAAATATACAATTAAATGTTTTAATAATACTCATCTTACTCCTGAGGAAGACAAATCCAAAGACACAAAAATTATAATAAATATATTTACTAAAAACACTAATATATTTTTTTCACACCTTTTCTTGCACTGATATACACACAACGCAAAAGTCTAGGGATATTTTTATAAATAGACGTATTTTGTTTATCTGTAATCAACTTAAAAAAAGTAATACAACATTTGTAGTTTAAATTGTTGTTTAATATGTCAAAATCCATAAATTGCAAAAAAAAAAACAGAAAATTGGAGAAAAAAAATATATTGCAAATCATCCATGTTTGACTTACCACCATAAAATGTCAAAAATACGAAATATAAACTTAAAATAAAGTATGGCCACCACGTTGGTTTATCACAGCTCTACATCTACTGTTCATGCTCCGAATCACATTGTTAATGTCTGCTTGAGGTAGTTGTGTCCATTGTTCTCTCAGAAGCTATTTTAATTGAAACTCATTGTAGATATTGCCCATATGTGGAGTAATTCTTCGTTGGAGCATGTCCCATACATGCTCAATGGGATTCAAGTCCGGTGATTGTGCTGGCCACGGCAATACATCAATACCCTCGTTATCCAACCAGTTTGTTACAATATGCGCAACATGTGGTCGAGCGTTATCATGCCTAAAGCAAAAATTTTCTCCAACAGCAGCAGCAAACGGGCACACAACAGGTTCAAGAATAGTGTTCAAATATTGCTGACTTCTGAGAAAGCCACGTGGGAAAATGAGGTCAGTTCTTCCGTCAATCATGATTCCGCCCCATACCATTAATGTACCACCTCTGTATGCATACACTTCTTGAAGATGTCGTAATCGTTCTCCATTTCCGGGTCGTCTCCAAACTCTTGTCAGACGAGAATCTGGATGAAATCCATATCTAGACTCGTCACTAAACAAAACTGTGGTCCAGTCATTGTCAGTCTAATTCTGAAACTCTTGACACCAGGTTAATCTTGAAGCGCGAATGCCTCTAGATAGAGGTGGACATCTCAGTGGTCGCCGAATATGAAGACTGGCTTCATGGAGACGATTCCTCACAGTACTGCGGCTAATTGTTACATTATGTGCAAGCCGTAATTCATTAACCAGCTCGGGTGCTGTGACTGTTGGCAGCCTTCTGGCATTTAAAATTAAATATCGGTCTTGAGCGACGGTTTTAGAGCGACCACGTCCTGGATGTTGCTCGGCTGGACTCCCAGTGTCTCTAAACCGACGCCACAAACGACTTACGACGCTTTGGGAGACACCCAGCTGGTCAGCAACTTCAGTTTGTCGCATACCAGCTTGAAGGAGGCCCTCTATTCATCTCGTCCAACGTTAAATGTTGTCGTTGCATGGTAAAAAGACAATATCTTTAACTCACCTATTAAGCAAGAATGGTATAAAGTGACTAAAATTAAAAATAGACAAAACATTAAAATGTCGATTTTTTTGTCCCTTATAAAAAAACATTCTAAAACACGTATTGCTATCAGTTTTACAATTTTTTTTTGATAAGAAGTGAGTGTCTGTATCAACAATTATAGTACAAGCAAATTTATATGGTCATGAAATTTCTGTGATTGGTATTGTCAAATTATTAAAATATCCTTAGACTTTTGCGTTTTGTGTACATATTTATACATAACTAGACAGATTTAGGAACAAACTATTACTGTCTGTGTGCGCATGCGCGCAGTATTATGAAATTTTACTCTCAATCGCGCCTAAAGAAGTATAACTTCAAAAATCATCTGTTTTTAATTTATACAGTCACATATTTCGATGTATTTGCGAATAATTGTACTTTTCGTCATTGATATGAAATACGTTCTCATTACTGTACCTGTTTTTTCACCGTATGCCAATGTATGCATATCAAAAATAATAGTGCTCCAAAAAATTACGTATTCTTGCTAAGGACGGTCAGTATAACAACTCTACGAAAAAGGGGAAGCTAATTATACCCTGCCTGTTAGTAATTGGTTATGTTACGGCGACAAATATTATCACTCAAAGGAAAAGACACTATAACAGATCTGCGTAACTGTAGTACTAAAACGCAGTTTCAGAAAAATGTTCACAAGATTTAGAAGTATTTCTGGGCAGCAAAAAGGCTCAAAAACCGCAAACTTACAGGAATATACATATATAGCTTGTCTCCTTAAGTTGCCAACATATTATAAGAAACTTATTTATTATTAATTTATTCCTCATAAAATTTTTGGCGTGGTCTAAAACCTAAAATTCAACCAACAGATATCAAATTTGATCAATATTTATCTACTATACTAGGTATGTCAAAAAATATGAATTTCGCTAAAGAGTAAAGTACCTATCTTATGTTTCACAATATCGAAAATTGTTATTTTTTATAATTATAACAACTTTTTATAATTTTGGATACTGTGAAATATAAAGGAACTTTACTCTTGAGCGAAATTCAAATTTTTTGCCCAGTGCCCAGTCTTCTTATAGTATTCTTCAACTTTTTGCCAGCCTTCTTTAGTCATATTAGATACTTATTTTTAAATTACGTCAATTATCTTCTTATCAAATTTAAAAGATTTTGCACGCCCTATACTTGGTTTTAATTGTTCCCAAATTAACTCGATAAGATTGAACTCACAAAATATGGGGGAAGTGTCAATATAGTGTGTCCATGCTTCTTGGCAATACTCTATATGCTGTTGTCTTCAATTCAAGCACTATTTCACTATTTGGCTCCATATTTGGGATCAGTGAGTTTTCAAACCCATCTTTAAAACTATCAGCTTCCGTTCTCTGGTGATAGTTAAAGTAACAATCTTACAAAGTATGTTCTTCCCACACAATTTTGAAGCATTTTCAATTTAAAGCAATTCATGTTCTAACTGGTTGTTTCCAATTTCTTTTTATTATTTCTCTTGTAGGTATTTCATTGCTTCTGTAGCAATCGTATATTGTGGTTTTCAATAGTTTTAAAAGTGAAGCATCTATACGTTTTGAAAATTTCATTCATCATTTCTTGTGATGACAGAGTTCATATTAAACTATTTTCTATAAATTTGATAGTAGAATTTCTGTTTAACCATAACATCTAAGCCAAACTGATATAGAATTTTGAGCACATACTTGCTGTGTTTCAACATCTAAATGCATTTTAATCTTATTATTCAAAATAATTAAATTATGCCAAACAACACTCTATATCAGGGGTGGGCAAAGTGCGACCCGAGGGCCGCATGCGGCCCTTTAGACATTTTTTTGCGGACCGCGAAAAAACGTAAATTATTTTTGTTTAAAGATTTTTATAAGAATACATATTAATAATTAAATATAGATAATACAGCTATTAACACTTTCGCAGCGGGTGATTTTTGCGCAAATTTTCAAAATAACGCGGGCAATTATTTGAGTGTCCGGCACAGTTTTGTCGGCTCTCTCAATGAAATCCATAAAATTTCAACAGATGGAAATGATATTTTTGAAGTATGTAGTCAGAAACTGTTTGGAAATTTTTAAACTAACTCGTAATCACCTAGTAAGTGTAACACCTGATGGAGCACCAAAAAGAGGAGCAAATATTGTAAACTTAAAGATTACGTTCATGAACAATCTCAAGAACATGATTTACTATTTTGTCACTGCATAATCCATCAGCAGGTATTGTGCACATATGTTTTGCAAGTAAACATCATCATTTTAATTATAACTAATATTTTATTCGTTCAAGAAGAATAAATCATCGTGCATTCATAGCATTTTTGGAAGAGTTATAGAAACACAACATACTGATGTTTTATACCACAATCATATTCGATGGTTAAGTTTAGAAAAGGTTATTAAAATATGCTGTGAATTAGGGGACCAAATTACTTTATTTTTAGAAATGAAAAACTGCGACAAATTTGCTAAATTTATAAGTTTTGAACTCAATTGGAACTTTTAAAATGAATCTCAAGCTATTCATTGATCATACAAAAAAGGAAGAATTCGTTCAATTATTTCCCTCATTAAAATCATTAAATAATGTACCATAAAATAAGTTTAAAATTTATGAAGATAAAACTTTGAAATTTGAAAATTGTTTCAAAGATTTTCAAGATATATTTTTCATTACCCCTTCCAAGAAACCTTTTTGCGATTAAAATTGATCCGGTACCAGTCTACATTCAACCAGAAAATAAACCACAATTTAAGTTTGAAATTAAAAATTTATTTGACCTTTCGATTTCCACGAATAAAAACATACAAACGATTCAAAAACATATTTAGATGTTCATCACTTTATGATTGGACAGACAAAAAAGAAATTAAAAATAAAAGTTGTCAAAACTTTAACCGCGTTTTTCTCAAAACTGCTTTTTTCAAAGGCGGTTCACATTGCAACTCAAAATCTACTTATAGATCCACCTGAAATTTTTTATAGATTTTTTAGATATTTAGTGAGGTAATGCTGTCGAGATATTTTTTCTTTAAGAGTAATAAATAAGTTTGTTGTGCACCCCTTTTTTACAAAAAAATTTCTTATTTTGACTCCTGAGTGATATCAAAAACTGAACAATCATTCAAACTAAAAAAAACTTGACAGCGTTACCTCGACAAACTCATAAGCTAATAAAATATTTTTGTATTTTTTGTTGATGTCTACTACAAAATCTTTTTTTTTTGAGGTGTCTGTAAAAATGAGCCACCGTTAACTTATTTTTCAATATTTAATCTTGAGATTTTTTTGAATATTCTTTGAATTGTACCGAATATGTTTATTTAATTTAAAAATAAAATAATTCTACCATAGTTTCAAACAAAATTCACAAAAATGTGCTTGAAATGTTGATTTCAAACTATATCCTCCCTCCCCCCCCTTTAAATAAAATTAGTACAGAGTTAAAAATTCGAACATGCTAAGGTAACAAGAAATATTGCGCGGCCCTCGGTAATAGACCAAAAACATTTTGTGGCCCTTACTAAAAAAAGTTTGCCCACCCCTGCTCTATATTCTGCTAACTAATTGCTTCCCAACTGAAACGCACATCTTATTAAAATTGCATCTGATCGATTATTTAAGGACCAAACGTCGTCGTCGGTTAAACTATTCTACAATATACAGAATAAGAATTGTAACAACAATTTAATTTTTTGTTTCAACGAACTTTTAGACATTGACGAATGTATTTGATTATTGTCACAATTATTGAATAATAATTGTGAAAATAACTAGAGTACATTAATCAATAACACTCAATTTATTCAGCCAATAACTTAGTTTCGTATATTTGATAAATAACATTAATTCTGGCAGCAGCTCACTTTCTTGATTTCGTAGATGACAAGCAATTACCTTGGCTTATCGTGACAACGTACAGATTTCATTAAAACTATGTACAAATGTTGTTAATATAGAGTAATATATGATTATTGTATAGATGTAAACTAATTGTTGTGACAACGAATGCATTAATCAATTTACTACTGCGTTTAATAACCACAATCAATGCGTTCATGGTGCCAATAAACGTAGTTGTTGAGACAATAAATGTTTTGCTTGACCATTTGAAATGTAACGGCTTTTCCTTATCGTGGAACCCCTAGCTTCTCTGTGTTACCATTGTTTAAAAAAGAATTATTTGTTAAGCAATGCTGTTACCTCTGCCGAAGTGTCGAATAATAATATCATTTCATTTCCAAGTGTAGTTCGTAGTAGAAGGAAGTTTTCGTGTGTTTATTATCGTGAAATTTCGGTCGAATTCTTTTTAAATTTTTTTCGAATCCTGAGAAAACTAATTAGTATTTTTGAAAATCTTAACGCAGAATAAAATAATACAGTTTTATCGAGGGTCTGAAGTCCCTGAGAACTTCTATAATGATTATTTTAATAAGTCACAGGGGTGAAAATGAGAAAATTTAGTATGATTTTTAATTTCAAATATACCATTCAAAAGAAACTTTTTGTTTATTCTAAGGGACTTTCAGTCCTCGGTAATAATGTAGTCTTTTATTCTGCGTTTAAATTTTTAAAAATACTTATTAGTTTTCTCAGGATTCCAAAAAAAATTAATGTGTTTAAAAAGAATTCGATCGAAATTTTTCACCTGCGCTCTCAAAAAGGATTAAAGCGATATAAATTTTTGGAATCACTATTTCAAACGCTTTTAAATGAGCTGTCACATGATGTACTTTCCCATTAAAAAAAAAATCAAATTTATGCCTGTCACCTGAAGAGGGATCGGGAAAAGTTCAAAACATTGATGTTGTAATATACTTTAATTATTTTAAAAATCGACCTGTCCGAACGTTTTGCTTATGTGCTAAAAATAAATAAGTTAATAGGGGGGGGGGGAATGTAACACTTATTCCAGCGCACTGTATAAGTGAAATCATAATATGAATCAGTATAAAGTCCATTAGGTTTAGGACAAAAAAGGGGGATTTAAAAAATGATTATTAATCAATATCCTACATTGGGCTAATGCATTCAGTAATTATTAATATAAAATACGTTCATAGATACACTGTACTAACTGCGCATGTCCCGTTTTTATTTGGCTTATTCTGTTGAATTCCATGACTATACTTTAAAAAACCTTTTCTGGTAAAATCAAATTGTGTTTATAATATTCTGGTATTAAATAATATTTTTTTAAAAACAATATTTTTTTTTCTTTTTAATTGTCTACAAAAATATTATTTTTGTTGCGTTAACATTTTCACTACAAATAGTTGAAAAAATTGTAATACTAAGCTCTAAAATGCAGTCTACGTGTTAAAGCATTCTAGCTACCTATCATATTCTTTAGTACTTACCCAATTGTTATTACAAACTCTTATTTACAAGAACATTTATGGAAACATTTTATTCTGGTACAATGGAAAACATCTAAAGAAACGTGATTATTAGAAGATAGAAAAAGTGTGATGTATTATTGATAAAATTAGAAGGGTTAGAAATGGTCATATACCATATTCCATTTTTAGTACATAAAATATTTACGGAATGTCCTAAAATTCCTTTTTATTATCATTCTAACACAAAAGGAGGTGCTGCATTTACGAAACATGGAAACTAACTTGGAAGAGCTCTCTTTCTTTAACAACATAGTTCAGATATCGATTTTATGATAAGTCAACAATAATTTCAATAACTTTAATAACTTTAAACTTTACTCAAAACTAACTACAAAAAATTGCATTAACTACGAATAGAAACTAAGAGTAATAGTTATATTTAAGACATGGTTAAACTAATGATTTTTAGTGCTTATTGGTATAAATTTTCTAAGCTTATTTTTCATTAACATTCACCAAATTAATTTTTCACAAGGATGATTGATTAGTAGGGTAAAGCTCAATAGCTCCGCTATAGTAATAGATAGCAATAAAAATAACAAAAATTTTAGCCACCTTTAAGCTTCACATTACAAAATTAGTAAGAATGTTACACGTTGTTCTATAACACAGTGGCAGACCAAACTTACGTTTTTTTTAAATGGAACACCCTATATTTTATTTTAAATTCGAAATCCTGTTAACTTCTCTATCACAAAAATATAAAGGTTTGTTATGTTATACAGGGTATTTGCAAAGTTATAACCAATTTTATATGAAAATCGTAACAAGTTCAACTACCTCTATAAATAAAAATAAGCAAAGCAACAATGGTTTATTAATGCCATATTTTTAAAGTGTTGTCAAAATTTTCAAGAATGGTCGATATTGCTAATTTTCTTTAAATCAAATACAGGGTGAGTCAAAACGCAAGTACATTATTTTCTCAGTAATTTTAAATGGAATGCCCTGTATTTTATATCACTATTGAAAAGTACCATTACCGTACTTTAATTTTTAGATAACATTCCCTATGGCTAAATTTATTAGTTTTCGAGATATTTTCATTTTTCAATGGACCAGTAGCGTGGCCAACCAAATCACCAGAATTTAATAAACTGGACTAATTTTTTTGGGGTTACGTTAATAATGAAGTTTACAAAATACCTCCAACAACAAGGGATGAGATGAAAAATAGAATACAAAGTGTATTTCGATGTGTTAATTTACAAATGCTCCGTAGAGTAAGTAGCTCATTCAATGATCGTTTTTAGGCGTACATAAATGTGTTGGGAGATAATTTTGAACACCTTACGTAATTAAATATTAAAAAAATTTTATTAAAAGTAGCTTCTTATTTTTTCAAACATGTTTTTTTGCAATATGTATTACTGATAAATTATGTTTCCTTCTTTATTTGTTACATTGTTACATTTACATAAAAAAGTAGTGTTTAATTGTCTTCACAAAATATTGTATTTTGTGTTTGTGTGTTTTTTTGTAAAATTTATTACTAATTTTCTTTGTTTATTTGTTGCATTTACATAAAAAGATAGTTTTAATTGTTTCAAAAATGTTGCATGTAGTGGTTGTGTTTTTGTTTGTAAAATGTATTACTAATAAATTATTTTTATTTCTTTATTTGCTACAGTGTTACAATGATCACCGGATTGATAATCGGTAATCTTCAATTGTCAATTCAGTCATGGCTTACTTAAAATTTAGATAAATTTAAACACCTAAAATAATTTGCTCTTAAAAATGAAAATATCTCGAAAACTAATAAATTTGGGCATAGGGAATGTTATATAAAAATTAAACTACGTTAATGTTACTTTTCAATAGTAATATAAAATACAGTTTGTTCCATTTAACATTACTGAGAAAATAATGTACTTGCGTTTTGACTCACCCTGTATTTGATATAAAGAAAATTAGCAATATCAATAATTCTTAAAAATTTTGACAATAAATGAAAAAATATGACATTAATAAATTATTGCTGTTGTGCTTATTTTTATTTATACAGGGAGTTGAACTTGTTACGATTTTCATACAAAATTGGTTATAACTTTGTAAATGCCCTGTATAACATTACAAACCTTTATATTTTTGCGATGGAGAAGTTAACAGCATTTCGAATATAAAATAAAATATAGGGTGTTACATTTAAAAAAACAAAAGTTAGGTCTGCCACTGTGTTATCGAACACCCTGTAACATTCTAACTAATTTTGTAATGTGAAGCTCAAAGGTGGCTAAAATTTTTGTTTGTAACTTTTATTGCTATCTATTAGTATAGCGGAGCCATTGAGCTTTACCCTACTAATGAATCACCCTGTAAATATCAAAAATCAAATATTGTGACTGAAAAATTAAATAATAATTAATAGTAATGCATAATTAATAAAAAGCAAAATAGCCAAAATGGATACAACATCGTTCTCCTCACACTAAGAAACAGGGAAACAAAATCTAACTTTGAAAAAATTACTACACGATACTGGGAAATACAGATCAAACAGAAGATGAACAGTCTACTTTCATATCTAACGAATCAAAGAACTATAATTCCGAGAGAGTTATTATAGAAGAGAAAGTATGAAAATTCAATTCCATATTGACAAAGGGAAATAAAAAAGATGGATAACGTAAGACCACTGATGAAATCCAAATGTGTATCGAGAAAAACAAAGTTAATGGTTTATAAAACGGTAAGAAAGCCCACAGTGGCGTATGGTAACGAAGTATGGACAATGAAAAAAGCAAATATGGAAAAATTAAAAAATGGGAAAGCAAAATCATCAGAGCTCTATGGGGAGGCAAAATCTCTGTAGAAGGTTGGGTGCGACGAACCAACAGGGAGTTAGAGGAACTGTATAACTAACCATGTGTCAGTCGCTTGATGGTATAGAGAGTAAGATGGTTGGGGCACGTAATGACAATGAAAAGGAAAATGATCCCAAAGAGTATTCAAAAACGAGACCCAATAACGAAAAGAAGTAAAGGATCACACAGAAAAACATGGTTTGATAGCTTACAGAAGATCTCAGAATAGATGGAATTGATGGTTGGGAAGAAAGAGCATGATAACAAGAAGCCACCCCATTTGATATTATGTATAATAATAGTATTATAGTATTATACAGGGTGTTTCATTGGGAAACGGAAATAATTTAACGGTGAATAGAGGTCACCGAGCCGGTTCTAGATATACAACATTTTTGCCCTACCGACTTTTATAACCGAGTTACAGGGTGTTTTATTGATTTTGCCCATTTATTTCCTAAGCCATAACTTTAGAACCACCTTGTATATTTTTTAATATTTGGACACATATGTCTTATTCAAAACAAAACGACCGGCATACTAACCATAAGAAAAATCCATGTCCGGATTAACAAAAAAATATAAAGTAATTGTGACCTTAAAACAACACCCTGTATATTCAAATTTTGAAAATATGTTTGCACATTTGAAAAGAGCACAAAAAACTAAGTTTAATGGTTCGCTTCAGTTTTTCGGCCAGCCAATTTTATGACTTTAATTTTGAAATTATATTGAATTTTTTAAGAACCCTGACAGCCGGTATTATTAACTTTTAGTTATAAATTATTAAAGTTAATGAATAAATACTCATTTTAAAAATAATCAATACGCATTTACCACATTGGAACGACCCAATTACTAATGACAAGAAAAATCCAGGTCCGGATTAACAAAAAAATATAAAGTATTTGTGACCTTGAACCAACACCCTGTATATTGAAATTTTGAACATTTGTCTGTGCATTTTAAAAGATTATAAAAAACTGTGATTAAAGGTTCATTTTAATTTTTTGCACTTTTGTTGATTTAATTACATCAATTTTGAAATTATATTGAAATTTTAAAGAACTCTCGGATTAAAAAACAGGTATTATTAACTTTTAATAATTTAATTTTAATGAATCAATACTTATTTTAAAAATACTTAATACTTATTTACTACGCTGGCTTCATAGATTCTCTGTATTTGTAGCTGTATTAACATCATTAAAAATAAAAATTGCGAGAATTGGGATATTTTAATGATTTAGTAAAGAATTAAAAAAAACAGATATATCTAATAAAAAAAATCGTTTAAACAATTCAACAACTTAACATAAATTAAAAATATTTTAACTATAACAGTTGCTCAAAATTTTTGCTATTTTGTTCGATGCGTTTCCTTGCTCGTTTTAAAAGATTTCGAATCGATTTTCTAATTATGTACATTGGGATTGTTCTTAATTTTTCTGGCAGCTTCGTGTCACCTTGAGAGAATTAATAAATGTGATTTCAAAATTGCCGTTATTAAGTTATCTGCGCCTGCACAAATTTGACATGCACCTTTTAACGCAGTTTTTATGCTCTTTTAAAATACGCAAACGAATTTTCAAAATTTCAATATACGGGTGTTGTTTCAAGGTCAAAATTTCGATATATTTTTTTTGTTAATCCGGATCTGGATGCTTCTTGTGATTAGTAATTGAGTCGTTCCAATGTGGTAAATAAGTACTGATTACTTTTAAAATGAGTATTTATTCACTCTTTAATAATTTATTACTAAAAGTTAATAATATTTGCTTTTTAATATCAGCGTTCTTAAAAAATTCAATATAATTTCAAAATTAAGGTCATAAAATTGTCTGGCCGAAAAATTGAAGCAAAGCATTAAACTTACTTTTTTGTGCTCTTTTCAAATATGCAAACAGATTTTCAAAATTTGAATATACAGGGTGTTGTTTTAAGGTAACAATTACTGTATGATTGTTTGTTAATCCGGAGCTGGATTTTTCTTATGGTTAATATGTCGGTCGTTTTTGTTTTGAATGAGACATATGTGTACCAAATATAAAAAAAATATATATATAGGGTGGTTCTAAAGTTGAAACTTAGAAAACAAATTGGCAAAATCGATAAAACACCCTGTAACTAGGTTATAAAAGTCGTTAGGGCAAAAAATATAGTATATCTAGAACCGCCTCGGTGACCTCTATTTACCATTAAAGTATTTCCGTTTCCCAATTAAACACCCTGTATAATTGTATTTTACCCATAGGTCTTCAAAGCTTGTTGAGCTTTGTAAATAAATAAATAATATTTTTCAGAGATTTGACCAAATTTATACCAACTATAACCTATTTTAACAAACACATTATTTACGATTTAGTTTATTATTATCACTAATTAAAAGTAATTTTTGGTAATAACCTATTAAGTTATTCGTAGTTAATAGCAAACACATCAATCAAAATATCTAAAAAAAAACTGTAACTACTTCCATCGATCAAAAACCAAAACTTTGAAATTACACCCAAGTTAGTTAAAAGTTAATATTCACATTTCGGTGGTGCACATTGAACGGTGGTACCTTGGCCTGGGACGAGGAATATGGCTCATCGAAAAGAGCCCAAATTTTCGGTTTGAGCTTTTGCCACCTGCTTAGAGTACCGGCGTAGAAAGCTTCTTCGTAGCCGAACATTCTAGCTACCTCTTCATCTGTCGGCCTTGCGGAATCTATGTCGAGTTTATCTAGGATGGCTAAGGTTGCCTGAAATCAAAAATATGCTTTTACTTTGTATGCTTGAAAAGGAATAAAAAAGGAGAAAGAAATAATACAAATAACAGTTGACGTTTGATAAATTATCAGTGTTTCGGCCTGGAGATAAAACAGGTCATGAAATTGGAATAGTTATTTTCCTAACTAGTGCGGAAAGTGATACTTTCACACACGAGACTGCCGTTGACCCGAATTATCAGTAGTAATTGCAAAAGAGCTCTAAAATTCTATATTAATTTTAGAGTTCGAGTGCAATTGGTTGCGATTATTTCATGAATAAAACTGTTCAAAACCAAAATTTTATTGTAATTTATTTATATAAGTACAAATTAGTACAATTAAAAACACAGTTGTTATAAATATTTGACGGTTGAGAGTCATCATTTTTATAATTTTTAAAACAATAATTGTCATTAATGCCACTGAATGTATTTTTTCATAGCAACGAAGGGCATCTGACGTAATATACTTGACGACGGATAATTATCAAAAATTATCGGGTATAATATCACAAGAGAGTGAGAATAAATTGAAAATAATGCGAACGTTTTTCAAACATTGGTTGTCTGGCAATAGACACGAGAGCTCGAGTGGCTATTGCCCAATGACAACAAATTTGAGTAAAAATGAAGCATTATTTTCTTATTTATTCTTACTGTCGTGTGATATTCGTAAGATTATTTTTTAATACGTATATTATGGATATTTTCTTAAATGTGACAGTTTTCAAAACTAGGAAACTGGTTGCCATTAAACAGAAACAATCAACTTAAAAAAATTCTATCGGTAATTTTCTACAGTAGATAATTCTCAGTATAATTTCAATCTGATTGGACAGAATTAAACACGTGATCAAATATCTTACTATACTTACGACCGGTTGTTCGAACGCTAATCAACAATGATCATTATCAAATAATTAATTACTGTCAATGTCAATTGTTAAAACATAATTCATTACAATTCTGAGACTATAATCAATTAATATAACAATAATTATTAACATAATTAATAATAAATCTCATAATTGTAATTAATTATGTTTTCAGCAACCCAAACAAAGTTGACATTGACAGTTTTGGTGACAGTAATTAAATATTTAATAATGATCATTGTTGATTAGCGTTCGAACAACCGGCCCTATAAATATCATTAAAAAATAATCAGTTAAATTTTTATTTCTGCAGCTTTCTATTGGTCAGAATCTCCTATGAATTAAATAATGGCTCTAATTTCATTAAAACATGAACACAATAAGATAAATTTGAAAGTTTGTAATAAGTAAAGTATGTAATAAGTTTGTAGCTTTCTATTGGTCAGAATCTCCTATGAATGAAATAATCGCTCTAATTTCATTAAAACATAAACACAATAAGATAAATTTGAAATAAGTTAGTAAATAACTAAATATTAGTCTATTGCATGTAATATAATATATTATAATGCCATATTACAAGGTATTTTACTTTCCCGCACACCGTAGGGGAAAATTTACTTTCACTCACGCCATGCGGGAAGTTGCAACTTTCGGAAACGAAGTGCATGCGGGAAAGTGGCTCTTTTAGCACGGCCGTAGAAAAATTATTTTTAGTTTTCAATGTACAACTTTTGGTGTAGGCGCAACCCGAATTTTCAAAAGCACATTATTTAATATATAAAATCTATTGCAGTAAGGGGAAGTGAATAAGTCTGCTCTTAAAAAATAGTAAATTCTATATTCTTAATTGGATAGAGTTATTCGAAAAGGAACCAAGCGCCTATTTAGTAGTTCGGAGAAAATCACGTTAGAAGTTTAGTTTAAAAAATAAATCGTTGGTGTTGGCGCTTGGTGTTCTTGTTAATAGATGTCGTTATAGTCGTTCTGGGACTTAGATATTTTTAGAATATTCAATATACGCCAGTAGAAATCGGTTGGTGGTAATTTCTTAAATATTCTCGAATTTGTCACGAATGAAAATTACGATAGAAGTTTAGTTTAAATTGTAAATCGTTGTTGTTGGCGCTTGGTGTTCTTGTTAATATATGTCGTTGGAGTCGTTCTGGGGCTTAGATATTTTTAGAATATTCAATATACTCCAGTAGAAATCGGTTGGTGGTAATTTCTTAATATTCTCGAATTTGTCGCTTGGTTCCTTTCCGAATAACTCTATCCAATTAATTTCAATATTCCGAAAACCGTCTACTTTCGACAGAATTTACAGAATTTCAATGTTCCAGCTGGAGATAAATCAGGTCATACAGTTGGAAATTATTTGTTGTTTTGACAGTCTAAATTTTGGCGAAGTCCATATCTGAATATTTAAAATTCCAATTATTGGTTTAGCTTTATAATATTTATTTTAGCAAGAGGAAGTAAATAATAGTGTTCTTTAAAGAAATAATTTTAAATCTAATCTTCTTCTTCTTTACGTGCCATCGAGACGTAGGTTAGTAGATAAACTATGCCGGAATGCTCCCACATAGGGAAATCAATGTGTTAGAGAGAGACAGATGATGTCACATGCCCGACGCGCCGTCGAAGGAATTTACTTACTTATAGTTCAACTTTTATCCGCTAGACGTCACTAGTAGTCACTAGTTATCCGCCATTGTTCCACAATATTTTTATAAATTAGTTAGCTGCCAAATCTTCTTTTGCGTAACAGTCAACTGTCAAATCTTCTGTTCCACAGTTGTCAAATCTTCTTCTTTTTACAAATGTACCAAATCTTTTCGTGTATAATGTTCTCTACCATTATGGTAGATTCCTTCGACGGCGCGTCGGGGCATGTGACATCATCTGTCTCTCTCTAACACATTGATAGAACGCTCTCTCTCTCTAACACATTGATTTCCCTATGTGGGACCATTCCGGCATAGTTTATCTACTTAGGTTGGCAATCATCAGGCTATTCTGATCTTAGATGCTGCTGCTCTAAATAGTTCGATTGATGTGCATCCGTACCATTCCCTCAAGTTACGCAACGATGAGATTCTTCTCCTTCTTTCCAAGTTAGTTGTAGTTCTCAACTTGTTCTAAAGTTTTACCGTTAATTTTTAGGCTTTCGCCATTATTTTGAGTTTTTGATATCCTCATTAATTCAATAATAAATAGTAAATTTAATATTGATTAAATTTCATATTTCTACAACCGTTTACCTAAAAAAAAATTCAGTGTTCCAGCCTGGAGATAAAGCAGGTCATGGAGATGGAAATTATTATTTCTGGTTTTGGCAGTCTAAATTCTGGCGGAGGTGCTGCCCGAATTTTTAAAATAATTAAACGTAATCGTGTTATATCTATTGTGGAGAGGGGAATTGAATGAGTGCTCTAAAAAGAAATAATCTTAAATTTAGTAGTAGATATTAAATCGAGTATTGTTAAAATTCAATATTTCCAAAATATTAACTTTAGAAAAAAATTTCCATGTTCCAGCCTGCAGATAAAGCAGGTCATGCTGTTGAAAATTATTTTTTCTGGTTTTGACAGTCTAAATTTTTGGAGGAGGCGGTATCCGAATTTTTAAATTTAGCTGTATAATTTTCGACCCATTTATCAGGTATACGATATAACCCCATTCCACGAATATACGACCCCTTGGATTAGGGCGACAACGAATATTTTATTGTGCAAAATATGAAGAACGAAAGTAAATTGCAAATTATATTGTTGTTTATTGGAGTAATTATTAGAGCAAAATATTTTCGTACTTCTTATGTTGCACACTAAAATATTCGTTGTCGCGATAATCCAAAACAGTCGTATATTCGTGGAAAACACCTTATAATTGGTTACATTATAAGATAAGTCTTCTTTTCCTTTTATGATGATCTTAATACACTTAATTTCTGGGCTTCGATATCATCCTAAACGGGAATTTATCATGTTACACTTTTGTTGTCAGGCTTAATTTTTCTTACGGCATATCGTTTTTCGCACTTTGGTTTGAGTCTCTTTGTATTCTCTGTCTCTTTTGAGCGTTGTCCTTTGTATTCAAAAAGTTAATATTCGCATTTCGGCGGTACCTTGGCCTGGGACGAGGAAAATTTGTATGCTTAGGGAGAGGTATGGTTTGAAAATTTGGAATTTTTTTATTTTCGTATTATTTTAAATGAAAGGTCATAAATTCAGGAATACTCTCTGAAAATTTTAGATTGACCGAATCAAAATTACCGGAAATACAGCATAATGATTATTTTTGACTCAATCTAAAGCAATTTCGCGCCATCGCGTTTGATCGAAATGAGAAACGTTCAACAGCTGCTCCCCCTCTCTTTTGTAATGACTCCGCAATTCAAAAACATATACCGGTGTGTATTACTTTAAGATTTGACAGACAAAAAAGAGATTGAAAATAAAAGTTATCATTAAACGCGTTTTTCTTAAAACTGCTTTTTTCGAAGGCGGTGGATATTAAAACTCAAAAACTGCTTGATCGATCCACCTGAAATTTTATATTAATTATTTCCTTAGCCATTTCCTGAGGTAATATGGTAATAATGTTGGAATATTTTTGTTGTATGTTTATTTTTCGTTTTAACAAGAATAAATATGTTGATTTTCACCATTTTTATACGTAAAGTTTCATTATTTTCACTTCTGAGTGATACCTAGACTCATAAATTTTTAAAATTAAAAAATTTGACAATGTTACCTTGAGAAACTCATAAACTAATAAAATGTTGTCGAATTTTTTGTTTCACATGAAGCTTTCTGATATCCACTGCAAAATCCATTTTTTTGTAAAAATTTGCCACCGCTGCGTGGCAATATTTTGCCTTGAATTTTTTTTAATAATCTTTGAATTCTACTGAATATGTTTATTTAGTTTAAAAATAAAATAATTCTACCATAGTTAAAAAAATTCACAAATATAATATGCTTGAAATGTTGATTTCAAACCATACCCGCCCCCTTAATTTATTTCTTTTATTTTACGTTAAAACAGATTAACATGTATGTTAAAAATATCTACAGATAGTTCAGAGAAATAAGCAAAAAAATATCCTGTTCGTGACACAACCCCGTCCAGGCCGAAACGAAAATTTTTGAGTAGTATGGACATCTATATTAATAACCTATATGTTTACTGCAGCCGATTTTAATTATATACTGTTGTGATCTTGATTATTGATATGAGATAATATTTTTATATGTCATTTAATTTAATCAATGCATTAATAATAATCTAATTAATTTACCAGATCACATATCAATATGTTTTCAATCTCAGGGCTTTTTATAAAATTAATTACTTACATACGTGGCTTCTAAGTATTTCTTAATGGTTCCTAATCGGGATAGGAAAGAAAAGAGTAAAATAATAACACATATGGGTTACAATTGTAATCAAAATATTGTTTATTTTATTTAAATGGCAATCACTGCTTAATATTTGCTATATCCTATTTTTCTTAAACATAACATTTACACATGGGAATCTTATTTTCTTTTGATTTCCAATTGAAAGTTTTTATTAACATTTAACTATTATGATTTATTAGCAACAATTCTATTTAAGTTTGATGAAGCTTTTCTGATATTATTGATTATGTTTCTTCAATTTTAAATGTGGTATTTACTACGAAAAAACCCATACATTCATGTCCAAACAAATGAGACTGACCTTTTTCTGGTGCACTGAGAATGTCTTCACACAAGACCCGTTTCCTGCTATCCTTGGCTGCAATCCAAACCTCGTCCTGGCTTCCAGTAATGTTCTCCTCTGAAACTAGCTCGTATAGCTCTCGTTTCCTGCTTCTGTCGTGATGCTGTGTTCTACCTTTTTCGAAACTGCAATCAGCTACCGGGAACTCTTGGCTCAAGGAGGTTCTTTTACTCTCAACCTGGCCTACCTCTCGTTCTACGATAGATACTCCACACTCACGGAACTACACAGGCTTTCTCACTCTCCGTACACTACCGTCTACTACTCGACTTCACTTCTCGACAGCTCAAAACATTCTGATCTCTATTTGTCATTCATTCCCCTACTTTCTAAATATCCCTTCCAGATTCACAAATCAAAACTTCCACCACCAACTCTCATTCGCAGTATTCCTCAAAACCGATTTTTAAACTTTCTAAATATGCTTAATGGATTTCCAAAAAAAATAGTTAATTCCCATTCTAAAATTACTTTCTACTAATTACAAAATTTAATGATCTATTATCTACTTTCACTAAGTCTTCTTTAGCATCGGCTAATGATTGAACCTTCCGCGAACAACGATAATGACCTATTATCGATTTCACTTTAGTTTTATTTTAAGCGCATTGTTCCGAGTATCGTTTAATCACTTCTTAAAATTAAATATAACAATTTGTTGTATACAGGTTGTTCTAAATTTATATGCCCGTGGTTGAGAAAATTGAAAATATTTTATATTAAATTGAATTTTGTCTATAATTATCAAATTTTAATTTTCATATCAAATAGAAATATAACAAATCCCCGCCTTGTATTCGATAAAATTTATCTGCATTTTTAAATAAATTTTCTCGAGGCAAAACCAACTCCCTGTATATTTCCTTACTTTAATCTACGTCTTATATCCTAACTTACTATCTACTTCATGTAATTCTGTCTTTTATTCGTGATATTTGTATACATCGTGAATATTATAAATTCCTCGGATCTTTTCCGAGTTCCTGTGCCTCAACTCATAACTATTTATCCCATTTTCATTATTCACGATATACGGGCCTTCGAAAACAGGCATCAACTTTGCGCAAATGCCCCCAGGAAGATTTGATACTCGTAATGCCCTCACGAGTACTTTTTCACCCTTTTGGAAAGTCACTGGTCTTCTTTTTCTATTTTGTTCCTGTCTTTGGATATATTTTTCGTTGCTTCGCCGTAATCTTCTCTGTACGGTTTCAATCACCTGTTGATATTCTTTTGGCTCTTGGTCTTCCCATGGCCTTATCGGCAGTACACCCTTCATGATGTATTCTGGGGTCTCTTTTGTTACTGTGCTCGGAATTGTATTTAGATACCTTTCTATTTCCGCCATTTTCCTGTCCCAGTGGCGATGTTGACCATCTGTTGCAATGCGAAGAAATTTCGTCACTTCCTGTATGAATCGTTCCGAAGGATTACTCTGTGGATGCCTGATGCTGACAAAATTTGTCTCTATTCCTCGTTCTCGAAGTTGTCCCTTGAAACGATCATTTCGGAAATACGTTGCATTGTCCAGTAGAATCTTTTTTGGTGTTCCTACTATGGCTATAAAATTGTCGATTTTTCTTAATATTTCTTCCCCCTTTGTGGTGCGGCAACTATATAATTTTACGTATTTTGAAA
The DNA here is from genome assembly GCF_917563875.1 of Diabrotica virgifera virgifera. Taxonomy (NCBI): domain Eukaryota; kingdom Metazoa; phylum Arthropoda; class Insecta; order Coleoptera; family Chrysomelidae; genus Diabrotica; species Diabrotica virgifera. The sequence continues at coordinate 4,147,828 of NC_065449.1, read as the reverse complement.
ACACATCCACCATTACCAGAATATGTTTGTTCCTTTTAGTGGTCATAATTAGATCGCTTAACATATCTATTGCTACAATGTCTAGTTTGTTTCGGGCTTCAATATTTTTGGCAACATTTTCGTTTTTGAAATTCCGACTCTTAAATTTTTGACATACATCGCACTTCTGGGTAATTTCCTTTGCAATGCGGTAATCCTGTCGGCTTATGTAATTTTCCCTAAAAACGAGCCAAACTTTTCTGCTACCGATATGCCCATTGTCCTCATGTAATTTCTTTATTATCTTTTCGGCCAATGTCTGTGTCACTAAATATAGTTCCTTTCCGTCTATTCTCTTAAAATATATGTTATTTTCTACTTCCGCTCTTCTTTTTTCTCTTTCCTCTAGGTCTTCCTGGTTTGTCCTTATCTCATTTAACGAATATATCCCTTCTTCTTGTATTAATCTATTTAGTCCCACCTGTAGAGTAATTGTTTCCTTTTTTCCGGTGTCCTCATCCCGTGTTAGAGCGTCGGCTATTATGTTGTCTTTCCCTTTTATATATCGGAACTCAAAATCATACTCCTGTAATAATAGAATGCCTCTATGTATTCTATTATTTACTAATCTATTCTTCATGATATGTACTAAAGCTGCATGGTCTGTTTCGATTGTGAATTTTGCTCCCAATAAGTAAAACCTCAATTTGTTTACGCAATATAGTACACTGGCAAACTCCAATTCTGTAACACTATATTTTCTCTCATGTGTTTTAGTCACTCGAGATATAAAACATATCGGCACTTCTTGGTCGTTTTGTATTTGAGACAGAACTCCTGCAAATTTTTGTATGGACGCATCAGTTCGGAGTATAAAAGGTAAATTGTAAATGGGGTGGTATATTTTCGTTCCTTTTGCGAATTCTCGTTTTAATGTTTCGAAAGCTTCCTCCTGTTCTTCTTTCCAATTCCATTTTATTCCTTTTTTAAGCAATTTTATCAGAGGGATTTCCTTTTGGCTCAAATCGGGAATCAGCTTTTTAAAATAATTTATCGTGCCAAGAAAACCTCTCAATGTTTTCAAATTCGTTGGTCTTGGGTATTCATCTATGAGCTTGACTCTGTCTTCGGCTAATCTTACTGTTTTGGTGTCCAATTGAAAACCCAAATAAATGACTTCTTTTTGAAAAAATTGACATTTTTCAATGTTTAATTTCAATCCCGCTGTGTCCAATTCTTTCAGAATTATTTCTATGTGTTCCAGATGACTCTGAGTATCTTGTGAAAAAATTAATAAATCATCGATATAATGAACTATGAAATCTTCATGGCGATTCAAAATGGTATGTAGAGCTCGGACGAGTGCAGCACAAGCACTCTGCAATCCAAATGGCACTACCTTAAACCGGTAGACAATACCATCAATAGAAAAAGCGGTGTAGTTTCTACACTTTTCAGCTAACGGTATCAACCAAAAACTGTGTTTTAAGTCAATTTTCGAAAATATGTGTGACCCGGTGATTCTTCCAAAAATGGCCTCGATGTTTAGGGGTGATTCATATTGTGATACAGTGTGCTGGTTGATATTCCTGGCATCTAAACATAATCTCAATTCTCCATTGCTTTTCTTTACTATCACAATCGGGTTAACATACGGTGAATCACATCTTTCGATGATTTGATCTTCCAACATTTTATTTATTTCTTCTTTCACCTCTTGTCGATACTTGTATGGAATCGGGTAAGTCTTTGATCGAAAATTTCCCAAGTTTTTCACCTCAAATGAATGTTCGTACTTTTTAGCCACTCTGTTTTCCTCATTGATCAAATTTTCGTAGTTTCTTAACATCAACCGCAATTCTTTTTCTTTCCCTTCTCCACATATCAATTTTCTGTCTTTTTTTTCAGATTCTTCACACATGTTTACCGTGCATTCCGCATCCTCGTTTGCATATACCTCCTCTTCAAATACCACTGTTTCAATCATATTCTTTTCACTTTCATTTTTTAGCTTTATTTCTTCTTCTCCTGAGCTCGTCTCTTCTTTTGAGGAATCCCAGGTTTCCTTTGTTTCTGATACTCTCAAATTTTCTTCTTCTGGGCTCAACTCTTCTTTTGAGGAGCCACAGGTTTCATTTTCTTTTATCCTTTTCTGACTTTTTCTCCCTTTTCTTCTTTGTCCTTGCTTCGTTGCCAAATTCATTTCCACTGTTTGTTCTTTACCTGATTCGTCCGTATTTTGTTTCTCCTGTTCCTTGTCCTGTTCCTTTTCTTTTTCTTCTGTTAGTTTCATCGTATTATTTTTAAAATCTATCACTACATGTTTTTCTGCCAATTCGTCGACTCCTACTATCATGTCATGTGACATATTTGGCATTATTACACATTGTAGTGCATACATATTCTTACCCAGTCGTACCATTACTCGTATGCCTTCATTTATAGTTGCCAATGTCCGTTTGTTTGCGCCCACTAAATTTACCCTAGGTATTTTGTAAATTAAATTTGTTAAGTTAACTTCTTCTATTAGTTTTCTGTTGACCAATGTTATTTCAGATCCAGTGTCTATCATAATTTTAATTGGTTTCTCGTTGATAAATCCATCCACAAATTTTAAATTAACTCCATTTTTCTTTTCGTTGTTTCCTGCCAATTTAATAAACTCCTTGGGGTGACAAAAGATTCCTGTTTGATTTTTGGTTTTTAGTGAGCGCCGTCGTGAAAAAACGCCGGTTGCTCATCGTTGTTTATATTTTCGTCATAATGTCTCTCTCCGTCATATTCATCTGTCTGGGTATTATTTACTTCTCTTCTATTTTCTCTTGGTCTGTCGGATCTGTTTCGGTTTTCTCGATATCCCTGTTCATTTTGTCTACCATTATTTCTGTTTTCTTGATTTGAGCGTGTGGTGTTTCTATTCTGGTATTCTCGATTTCTGTCCTCATTCCATTGCCTATTTCTTTGTTCATAATTTCCTCTTCCGTTGTCTCTATTTTCGTTTTCCCTTCTGGGATTAAAATCTCGTCTTGTATAGTCCCTCCTATTTTGATTTCTATCTCTGTAATCTTGTGTTTCTCGGGGCCTGTAATCTTCTCGCGACTTTCTTGATTTTCTTTCTCTTAGACGTGATTCTCTTATTTGTAGGAATTGGCATAAACTATCTATGTCTTTGTAATTTTGTAATGTGATATGGTCTTCCAGCGTTTCCTCGAAATGTCTTGCAATCAGTTCGACTAATTGTTCCGATGAGTAATTATATTGTAAATGTTTTGCATTATTGTAAATTTGCAAAGCATATGTCCTTTCTGATACACCCATCCTATCATTGTATTTCCCATTTTGCAATTCCTTGTTAATTTCCAATTGTTGGACCTTTCCCCAGAAATAATTCAAAAATTTTTGTTCAAATTGTTGCCAATTGCCGAATTCTTCTTCTTTGCTATCGAACCATAGGCTTGCTTCATATTTGAGATGGTTTCTGATAGTTTCTTTTGCTGTTTCGAAATTTCCGATATGCTGTATTTTCTTTTTCAGGCTATTTATGAACGGCACTGGGTGTAATCTTCTTACATCCCCGCCAAACCTTATCTTCACGTCATCTGTGCTATGTATAATCATTTCTCTTCTTTCTCCGACATTCTGTTGAGTATTGATTTCCGCAATCTTTCTTTCCACTTCTTCTATGTCTGCTTGAATAGCGTTTTGCAACTTGTTTTCCAAACTTTCCATTTCTTTTTTCTGGCAATTCGTTATCTCCTTTATTTTATTTTGAATTTTCATTTCTTGTTCTTTCATGTGATCCTTAATTTTCATTTCATACTTTTCTATGCGTTCCTCCATTTTCTTGTTGTTCTCTTCTATGGCTTGTTTTGTTTCCTTCAGATTTTCTTGCATTATTCTTTTTGTTTCATCCATTTTCTGTTGTGTTTCATCCATTTTTTGATCCAATTTTTGTTGTGTTTCATCTATTTTTTGTTGTGTTTCATCCATTTTTTGTTGTGTTTCATCCATTTTTTGATCCACTTTATCCATTTTCTTTGATGTTTCTTCCTGATTTTTCTCCATTGCTTGTTTTGTTTCCTCCTGATTTTTATCCATTTTTTGTTCTATTCTTTGTGACTGGAGTTGCATCATTTGTAATAATTTATCTATTCCTGATAATTCTTGCTGTTCTGATGCCATGATTGTCGTGTCTAAAATATCTTCTTGGTCTGAATTATTCTCTTGATTTGAATGTTCTTTTTGTTTTTTGTTATCTTTCCTTTGGCTTCTTGTCACAGACATTTGTTTTCAAGAAGTACTGTCCCCGCCAAATATGAAATTTTACTAGTATGTTACCAAGACGACTTTTTCTCACCCAAATATTATAAATTGTCAATAAATATATCAAATGTAAATATCGTAAAAATAAAATATTAAATCAGTTATGTAAAATTTGTACCTAAAGAGATCTAAAATTTTATGTTATCAAATGTAAGTATCTCACTTTTTACCACAGGCATATAAATTTTCAAATACCGGCTTTACTCTTTCTATCCTTCAAATTTGCCACTAGAAATACTTTACAATGCCCTCCACGTTGGACGACAGTTGTTGTGATCTTGATTATTGATATGAGATAATATTTTTATATGTCATTTAATTTAATCAATGCATTAATAATAATCTAATTAATTTACCAGATCACATATCAATATGTTTTCAATCTCAGGGCTTTTTATAAAATTAATTACTTACATACGTGGCTTCTAAGTATTTCTTAATGGTTCCTAATCGGGATAGGAAAGAAAAGAGTAAAATAATAACACATATGGGTTACAATTGTAATCAAAATATTGTTTATTTTATTTAAATGGCAATCACTGCTTAATATTTGCTATATCCTATTTTTCTTAAACATAACATTTACACATGGGAATCTTATTTTCTTTTGATTTCCAATTGAAAGTTTTTATTAACATTTAACTATTATGATTTATTAGCAACAATTCTATTTAAGTTTGATGAAGCTTTTCTGATATTATTGATTATGTTTCTTCAATTTTAAATGTGGTATTTACTACGAAAAAACCCATACATTCATGTCCAAACAAATGAGACTGACCTTTTTCTGGTGCACTGAGAATGTCTTCACACAAGACCCGTTTCCTGCTATCCTTGGCTGCAATCCAAACCTCGTCCTGGCTTCCAGTAATGTTCTCCTCTGAAACTAGCTCGTATAGCTCTCGTTTCCTGCTTCTGTCGTGATGCTGTGTTCTACCTTTTTCGAAACTGCAATCAGCTACCGGGAACTCTTGGCTCAAGGAGGTTCTTTTACTCTCAACCTGGCCTACCTCTCGTTCTACGATAGATACTCCACACTCACGGAACTACACAGGCTTTCTCACTCTCCGTACACTACCGTCTACTACTCGACTTCACTTCTCGACAGCTCAAAACATTCTGATCTCTATTTGTCATTCATTCCCCTACTTTCTAAATATCCCTTCCAGATTCACAAATCAAAACTTCCACCACCAACTCTCATTCGCAGTATTCCTCAAAACCGATTTTTAAACTTTCTAAATATGCTTAATGGATTTCCAAAAAAAATAGTTAATTCCCATTCTAAAATTACTTTCTACTAATTACAAAATTTAATGATCTATTATCTACTTTCACTAAGTCTTCTTTAGCATCGGCTAATGATTGAACCTTCCGCGAACAACGATAATGACCTATTATCGATTTCACTTTAGTTTTATTTTAAGCGCATTGTTCCGAGTATCGTTTAATCACTTCTTAAAATTAAATATAACAATTTGTTGTATACAGGTTGTTCTAAATTTATATGCCCGTGGTTGAGAAAATTGAAAATATTTTATATTAAATTGAATTTTGTCTATAATTATCAAATTTTAATTTTCATATCAAATAGAAATATAACAATACATAGTTATAAACAAATGAAGATCAAAAAACGGTAAAATTTTGTTTTTTCGTCTGTAACCAAAAAGTTAGTATTTGAAAAAAATTTGAGAGTGAGAAACTCATAAATCGTATAAAAAATTTCAATATGGCGTTCGCTGAATATGTCTATCCTTATTGGTTGCTTAGAAAATTGCAAAATAAATCATTAATTTTGAGTTTTTATAAATACTCATAACTTATGTAAAAATTAACTTAGAACGTTCTTATTACACGGAATGCTGAGACTTCTGGTGCTTAAATCATACCCTAAATTTTAAAGTAATTAGTCAAATAGTTTAAAAGGTATGTAATTTGTTTATCCCAAATAATTTTTTTACAACGCAATAAGTCTGAAAATGATGAAGTTACAGTAATACTTTGGCTAGTTTATAGAAGAAGAAGATTTATACTATTAATTTAATTAAAAAAAATGACAAAAAATAATTCTAAATACTGCAAAATTATTTTGCAAAAACATGTGAATTAGAAAAAGGGCGCTAACTTCGTCCCTAAGTGCCCTAGGACAATTATTTTTCTTTCTAAATGTGTATAAAAATTCAGTCTTTCCAAATATGAAAAAATAATTTTTCTACGGGTAACGGATAAAAAGTTATTCTAATTGTTTTTAAGTAAGCAAAGAATCGACGTGTTTTTGGAAAATAATTTTACACTGTTTAAATTACTTTTTGTTATTTTTTTTTAATTAATTCAATAGAATAAGTGTTCTTCTTCCATAAACTGTCAGAAGTCTTACTGTAACCTCATAATTTTCTGACTGGTAGTGTTGCAAAAAAATGAATTTGGTATAAACAAATTAAATAACTTTTAAACTATTTGACCAATTGCTTTGAAATTTAAAATATAACTTAAGCACCAGAAGTCTCAGCAATTCGTTTAATAAGAAGGTTAAGTTAATTTTAACATAAATTATGAGTATTTATAAAATTCAAAATTTATGATTTATTTTGCAATTTTATAAGCAACCAATAAGGATAGACATTTTCAGCGAACGTCATATTGAAATTTTTTAGACGAATTATGAGGTTCTTACATTCAAATTTGTTTAAAATGTTTAATTTATTGGTTATAGACGAAAAACGCGAAACTTTACCGTTTTTTAATCTTCATCTATGTATATCGTTTATAACTATGTATATCATCAAAATCGGCTGCAGGAAACATAATATAGGTTATTAACATAGATGTCCAACTACTCAAAAAATTTGGTTTCGGCCTGGAGGGCGATGTGTCACGAGAAAAATCTTATATCTCTGAACTAAACTATTCGTAGCATTTTCGCTTTAGTTATATGTATATTTTTTTACAAATTTGGGTTTCGTATGATAGATCCACAATAGATAATCTAATATCACTTGGCTCAGCTATACATGAATCGTTTCTGTACAATCAAGAGGTTATCGCTGTATTTTTTGATATAAGAAAAGCTTTGACGCAACACCAAGATATCTTCTGGTTTTGACAGTCTAAATTTTGGCGAATGCTCTACCCGAATTTAAAAAATTCCTTGCTATAATACATATTATACAGATCAACCAATTAAATGCAATTTTAAAAATTTGGGTAATGCGTGGTAGTTGCTAGTCATCCGCCAAAATGTACACTGTCAAAACCAGAAAGAATTTCAAACTTCACGACGGGTTTTTACTCTAGGCTGGAGCACTGAATTTTTTTAGCGCAACTGCCAAAAATTTTGACTGTCAAAACCAGAAGTAATTTCAAACTTCACGACGACGTGCTTCATCTTCAGGCTGGAACACTGAAATTTTATCTAAAGTGAACGGTTTTCGAAATATTGAATGTAAAAAATATTCAATATACATACTATTTTTAAGAATTTTTAAGATTGCATTTAATTGGTTTAACTGATTAAAACCTCTTTAAAGAGCTAAAATTGGTCTTTAAAACCATTTACCATTTACCGTCACACCAAATAAAAAATCACGTCATATATACTCGTCACTATTTCTAGCCAATGAAATGTTCGCTGTAGTAGGAATAGCATGTCAAGAAAATCTGATTATTACCTATAATTTTTTTCAAATTTAAAATTTGTAAAACTGATTTTGAACTTTAAAAGGGTAAACCCTGTAGTTGGCTGTATACCTTTGTTAAGACAACGTAGAATGACCTAGTTGTCCAACCGTAGTTGGTTGTTAACCTCTCACCTGATCACAACCTTGTGTAAATTCCGAGCAAGGATGACATACATCCACATGTGATATATTTTTAATCTTAAGACATCGACTTATTGTCGATTACTACACAGCTCATAATGTAGCAATAATGTTATTTTGAGGTTTTACACCTATTCAAGTGGCTAGTTTCAATTACTTGTACACTGGACGTTTACACTGAGGATGGTCAGTTTGACCGAAAACGTTTTGTTGTACTTCCACTACCTTGTGGATAAATTTTAAGAATTTTTTAATAAATTATATACCTACATACAACAGAAGTGTTTACTTCATTCTACGTTGATTTTGAATTATTAGACCGGGCAGTATCGTCGCCCTCGCTAGCGAAATTATTCCGATTCGATTTTTTTGCACAAACTTACTCAAAAAGAGGCCCTTATAACATATCCACAGGGTGCCGGGCGGTGCCGTGGTCGAAAAATTGTTTAAACAATTTTTTTTAAACAAAATCACAAAAATAATTTTTTCATTTCGAACAAAATTTTGTTAGATAAATTGGCTTATTTTGAGCAAAAAAGGTCTCTTGTCATTTTTTTCTAAAATTGATTGTTGTCGAGTTATATGCGATTAAAAATTTGAAAAATGCGAAAATTTTGAAGGCCATTTTCAAGGCTTAATAACTCGATTAAACATTGTTATTATGAAATTCCAAAAGTCGCCAAATCAAGTTTCAAATCTGTTCTTCAAGGTCCTGAAGAGATTTTTGTCATTATTTTATTAGAAAGCTGTTATTTTTAATTATTAACAATTAGCGCTATAGTCCAGGATTTATCGTCGCCCCCGTTAGTGAAATTATTCCGATTCCATTTTTTTGCAGAAATTTACTCAAAACGAGGTCCTTATAACATATCCACAGGGTGCCGGGCGGTGATGTGGTCTAAAAATTTTTTAAACAATTTTTTTTAAACAAATTCACAAAAATAATTTTTTCACTTCGAACAAATTTTTTTTAGATAATTTGGGACATTCTGAGCAAAAAATGTCTCCTGTGATTTTTTTTCTAAAATTGATTGTTGTCGAATTATACGCGATTTAATTTGAAAAATGCGAAAATGGCCATATAACTCGACAACAATCAATTTTAGCGAAAAATCACAAGAGACCTTTTTTGCTTAGAATATCCCAAATTATCTAAAAAAAATTGTTCGCAATAAAAAATTGTGAATTTGTTTAAAAAAAATTGTTAAATTTTTCGACCACGGCACCGCCCGGCACTCTGTGGATATATTATAAGGACCTCGTTTTGAGTAAGTTTCTGCAAAAAAATGGAATTGGAATAATTTCACTAACGGGGGCGACGATAAATCCTGGACTAAAGCGCTAATTGTTAATAATTAAAAATAACAGCTTTCTAATAAAATAATGACAAAAACCTCTTCAGAACCTTGAAGAATGGATTTGAAACTTGATTTGGTGACTTTTTGAATTTCATAATAATGTTTAATCGAGTTATTAAAAATGACAAGAGACCTTTTTTGTTCAGAATAAGCCAATTTACCTAAAAACATTTTGTTCGAAATGAAAAAATTATTTTTGTGAATTTGTGTAAAAAAAATTGTTTAAACAATTTTTCGACCACGGCACCGCCCGGCACCCTGTGGATATGTTATAAGGACCTCTTTTTGAGTAAGTTTATGCAAAAATATCGAATCGGAATAATTTCGCTAGCAGGGGCGACGATACTACCCGGTCTATATAAATGATATAAGTAACATAATTTTAGAACGAATATATACAATTTAATATTAAAAGTCATTATATAAAATATTAACATTAATTTGAAAAGTTAGCAATACATGCTAAATTATTTTTTGCTAAAACGATTTACTGAAGTGGAAAAATAAATGCTGGAAAACTGCTAATTCTGTTTTAGATATTAACTTGATTTAAACTTGTATTTTTAAATTGGTCTAATCACGATGGGACTTTCACGATAAAACATTTAATTGGAAAAACATTGTTAATAAAACATGTCACGGATTATTTTCAGTCCAATCCTCTTACGTTTTGTTTAGGGAATAATCGACAAATGGATAAATCAGGACTTAAAGTGGCTTAAATTATAAGCGGCTTTATTAAATTGATTTCTTCAGTAGGTAATACGGATGATAAATAAATATATTGTATCTGACAACAAAAAACTCTTTTGTTTTCAATACTTCCTCGCCGTGTGCAAGTACTTGGAAGGGATACGCGAAACGATCGTGCGCGAATAGCGGAGAAATCTTGCAACTTTCTTAAATAATTCATATTTTCCCGGGCCCCCGTAAGCGTTTCTGGCGCCTGTGTGCAAACAAGATTTTGGCGCCCCTTAAGGCATTTTGAATAATATTTTTCATGTGTTTTTTTTGACAGTAGGTAGGTGTGCTTTAAATAAAGCAAAACACTGAACTTTAGAAGTCATATTCATAGTCCATTCACCCACGGTCAAATATTGCAAAACCTCCTAATTGTAAAGAACCGCTTGGATTGACATGAAATTTGGCATACCATAGCTAACATGTCAAAGAAAAAAGTGGGATTGTGCTGATGTGTGATTTGTCCTGGATGTGAGTTTCGCCCCTTCTCGGGAATAAAAAACCATAAGTTCAAAAAATCCGAAACTTTTGTTGCTGATTAATTTCATTTGGATGCTAATTAGGGGGTGATTTTTACGATATTTTTTCAAAAAAAATAAGGGAACAACTTTATTTTGACCATAACTTACTTACTTTTGATGCGAGAAACTTTTTTAAAAATCAAAATAAACCTTTTTTAAACACTTTTAAAAAGTTTTAATGAGTTTTACTCGAAAATTGCTTAATTCTTTTATTATTTCACGTTGAAATATTCGATTTGGAATTTGACGAATAAAAACCTACTTTTCATTAGCTGCAAATTTGCTTCTACTGGGTTTACAGACTTTATAAATATACACCATTTTTTCACTTTTTTGTAAGCTATATTTTTGCCAAGATTATTTTTTTCGATAAAATACATACTTTTTTAGTTATTCGCGAAAAACAGGGTTTTTTGTTAAGGAATGAACATATTCACTCGCAAATAACTCAAAAAGTGTTGACAGTTAAAAAAAATCTATAGAACCAAAGTTGCTTAGAATTAGTCAATTTATGCAATTCCGGACTTATTTTGAACTTATGTTTTTTTCACCCCCGACAAGGGGTCAAACTCACCCCCATGGCAAAACTTATGGGCACAAGATCACTTTTTTTTCTTTGGCATATTAGCTATGTGTACCTATGCCAAATTTCACGTCAATACGCGGTTACAATAAGCGGTTCTTCAACATTCGCAACAAAAACCATGAGTAAATGGACTATTATTTTGTACACTAAACTATCAAAATGATACAAACAGAATAAAATCATAATAAGATATATTAAAATGCCTGACTTCTGACATGTTCTTTTACATAGAAATCAGCAGTAACTGGATGATATACTAATAAAATTTCGTGTGTATTAAATTTATACCTTCTTCTTCTTTAGATGCCGTGTCCGAATTCAGACGTTGGCTGTCATCATGTTTACAAGTCCCTGAAACCTTTCTCTATTGGCTGCTGTGCGAAATAATTTTTCTAATGTGGTTCCACACACTTTTGTCTAATATACCCCAACGATGAAAGTTTCTTTCGACCAATCCATCTCTTTCCCTCCACTTATCCTTGTATTAAAGGCGAATTAGATGGTATTTAGGTCCTCTAATTATATGTCCGAAGTATTCTGATTTTCTCCTATTTATACCTAATCCGATTTAACTTCTCACCTTATATTTTAAAATTAACTTTCGTTTGTTTTTTTTTACATTATTTTGGACCCCTGGTTTTGGCGCCCCTAAAAGATGGCGCCCGTGTGCATTGCACACTTTGCACATATGGTAGCGGGGGCCCTGCATATTGTCAATTGAAATTGTCAAATTGACGTACATTTCATACTACACTGTCATTGAAGAAGAAAAATTATATGTTGCTCCAGAGTATTGATATGATATGCAATTATTATATAAAAGTAAATTAATTTATTATATTTTGCATGCAGTAGTGCATTTTAATAATTAATTTTATTTACTACATACATTTGTTTACCTTTTAATAACATAACCTTAAAATTAATTTCTCTTCTTATAATTTTTTTGGGCTATGGCTTTGACAATTTTCCAGTAAATAGGACCAATATGATTAGCCAATAAAAGTGCGAAAAATGTTTCCGAGCTATGAAACCAGGTGTCGCTTTTCCGAACTTGCACGGTCCTAGTCACTACAGCTGTTTCGCCAGAGTGTCTTTCTTAAGTGATGTATTTTAATATGTGTCTTCACTTAAAAGTTACTAATTCACTGGCTTGAGGAGTGAGGAACTGTTTGCCTCAAGTTGATAATTCAGAGTTTTGTCTGTATTTTTAATTTATTAATTTCCATAGATTCTTTACTTGCCGAAGAAATTAACGCACCACCTTAAAAATGGGTCATTTTGACCTCTCAAATTTCCTAAACTTTTTATACGATTTGAGTGATTTTTCTAATACATATGTGATAGCCTACTCTTTTAACAATATTTTTGTAATAATATTGAAGCTAGACAGGTATATTTTTATTTTATACCGGGTGTACCGATCAAACTGTGATTTTTTCTCAAAGTTCGCAACACTCTGTGGAATATTCTAGCATTTATAAAATACTGAAATTAAAACTCAACTATAGCCTTAGGATTTCTTAACATTTTGTTTTAAGAGATATATTCGCATATGTTGGATAATAAAGAGTTAGACACTTTAACAACTAGCCACGTTTTTCATCAATACAGGGTATTTTTAAATAGATGTAATAAACTTATAGGGGTAATTCTGCATGAAAAATAATGACAGTTTGCTTTATAAACAAATCTCCACAAATGCTTCGTTTCCGAAATACGGGGTGTTGTAAGTTTTTCTTGCAATTTGATGATTTATTTATTGACATAAAACCGGTTGAGATATGCAAATGAAATTTGGTGGGTTTTAAGAGGTAATTATTGCCCATTTTTTGACATACAACTAAGAATTTCATATTCACCAATAGTGCTCACACGAATAATGGCCTGAAGATTTTTTAAACAAAAAAATAATAAGGAACTAAATATTTAAAATTGACACTGAGAAAGTATTCGAAATAAGTTTCTATTCCTCAGCCCCCATATCTCGGAAGCATTTGCGGCCATACCTTTATAAAGCAAACTGTCATTTTTTTATGCAGAATTGCCCCCTAAGTTTGTCATATTTATTTATTTATATTATTGATAAAAAACATGGTTAGTTGTTAAACTACCCAACTTTTTTACTATCCAACATAAGCGAATGAATCAAAACGCTGGACGGAAGGCCCGCCCGAGAACTTTATCGTACCGATCTATTATCGTTATCGTACTAGATACTGGCATTCTATAAAAATAACAAACTCGTTATTTTGATATTTTAGAAACACCTTTTATACTTGAAATATTTTATGGTTCTACGCATCATTAATTCCCGCATTTGAGAAAATGTTCGGGGACACACTATAGATTATTGCATAAATCAATAGAATATTAGTCATACTTTCATTTCAAATTAGTCCATTTTTAGGCTATTGATTATGTTCAAAATAAGAGAGCTAAAAGGAACTACAACGTTAACGGGATTTTATTGTCTTATATAGTCAATGGACCTCTATATTTGAAAAAACCGCAGAGTGCTACCTTTTAAATGGGTGCGTTTTTGAGAAAGGGGTGAATTAGTCCCTAGGCACACGGTGAATTAAGGTGAGTTCCATTCACTTTTGGTACAAACACTTCTGCAGGAAAATTGTTTCAGGATAAATTTACTATCGAAATATCATATTTTAAAGTCAAAAGTATTGTTTTTTACAAAAATACATTCAAAAGAAAAGCAAGAAAAAAACACGAAAGAACGAAATTTTGTTTTTTGCCGCATAATTTTTTTCCACAGCGATATAGGTATAGACATTGCTTCAGCGAAAAATAACTTCCATCCTCTCTCTTTAAAATGGCGTTTGGTAGAAGTCTCTAGGATGTATATTTTCCAAATTAGGATTTTTCAAAGTATGCCGCTCATAGACTTTTTTAGCCATTTTCCCCATTATTTCGCAAACATTGTTCTGTAACTTTTTTCTACGCATTTCTAGGTATATGTAATGGTACATTTAGTAGAAAGAGAAGTCAATTATCTATAAAATGGTCTACTGTGTAAGGCCGTACGACTATTTCTAAACAAGTTATGCTTTTTCAAGGTTTTATACTTTTAATGATTTTTGATATTTTTTATGATTATTTTTTAAATTTCTCATTATGACTTTTTTTCTTGTACATTTAGGTATATACATTCTGGAATAAAAAAAGCTTATTTTCTTTACTTTAAAATGGTGTATTGAAATCACCTCTAGGACTATTTTTAAAAAAGATATCCGTAGGATATCCAAGGGTATCCGTAATTTGAGAAAAATTTTAAAATTTTTAATTTTTTTCAATTAGAAGAATATAATTGCATATTGTAACATAATTTTTAATACATTGTAAATAACTTTTCTTAATAACACTTTTCGATATTGTGAAATATAAAGGTACTTTACTCTTGAGCGAAATTCATATTTTTAACATACCTCGTACACTATTGATAAAATTTTATATTTGATGATTACATCTTACGTTTAAGACTATGCAGAGCATTTTATAAAGAATAATTTTTTTCATAAACTTAATAATAAAAAGTTTTCCATATGGTTCCAACTTAGTGGGACCTATTGCATGTGTATATGTCAAACTTTGAAAAAGCATATCTTGTTTAAAAATAGACCTAGAGGTGATTGCAATACACCATTTTAAACTACAGAAAATAATCTTTCCTTTTTATTGCACACTGTATATACCTAAATACACAATAAAAAATTTATAATGGGAAATTTAAAAATAATCGTAAAATATATAAAAGATCATTAAAGGTATAAAATTTTGAAAATCCATATCTTACTTAAAAATAGTCATACAGCCTTCTATGATAGACCGTTTTAAAGGTAATTGACTTTTCTTCCTACTTAATGTAACATTGTATATACCTAAAGCTGCGTAAAAAAATTATAAAACAATGTTTGCGAAGTAACAAGGAAAATGGCCCAAAATTGTTGTGAGTGGCGAAATTTGAAAAATCATATTTTGGAAACTATAAATCATACAGGCTTACACCAACGTCATTTTAAAGAGGAAGGATGGAAGTTTTTTTTCTGTGAAGCAATGCCTATACCTATATCCTCGTGGAAAAAAGTTATAGGGCAAGAAACAAAAATGCTACCTTTCGTGTTTTTTTCTTGCTTTTCTTTTGAATATAATTTTGTAAAAAAAATTATTTTTGACTTTAAAATGTGATATTTCGATAGTAAATTTAACCTGGAAAATTTTTCCTGTAGACGTGTTTGTACTAAACGTGCATAGAACTCACCCTAATTCGCCTTGTGCCTAGGGACTAATTCACCCCTTTCTTAAAAACGCACCCCTGTAAATGGTAGCACTCCGCGGTTTTTTCATATTTAGAGGTCCATTGACTATATGAAATAATAAAACCCCGTTAACGTTGTAATTCCTTTCTAAAATACATAATCAATAGCCTATTTTCTGAGAAATTAATAGTTTACAATATTTGCATTTTACTGCATGGATTGTAATGAAATTTTGGGAGTAGCCCAAAGCCCAATCTCCTAATTCAAAGTCTATCCTATATACTATGGCGCTTTTATCATGGGGCGGTTCTCACCACTTCTCGGGGATAGATCATTTTTATTTTCGAATTGCATGGAGCAAAAGGAAGAATTTTAAGAAAATTTAAAAATGCGCTCTATAATTTGATCTTATTTTTTTCACCCGTCCAACTTTTTGAAAGTAGAAATAACACTATATTAAGAGGTATTGCAAAAGAAAAACAATGCATTTAAATTCTGGTGAATGAGGGGTTAAATGTATGTACTTCTCATTTTTCCTTAAAGTACATTAGTCATATATTTTTTTTTTAATGTTTATTAGGCAATCTGTTATAACATATAACAATAGGCACATTTTATCTGAGAAATAATGACATGAAGAGATTGTGACCAGCGCCACACATCTTATATATTTTTTTGCACCATATCTCGCTTAGTTTGAATGTAACCGACATTTAACGTTGCTCGTTTTAAAGGCCTTTTCAAACACTACAAAAGCATGAGCACTTTGAGCATGCACCAAAAAACAACCTCTTTTTACCAACCATATCTCTTTTTGTATTATAAATAGAAAATTTACGATGGAACGAATCTCTTTGCTATTTATAATTAAAAAAAAATTATATAGTGTTTTTAGTTTGATGCATAGTTTTTAAGGTATTCACAAAAAACCGTCCGAAAACGTGTCATTTTTAAATGAAAATGGCCAATTTTCAACTACGCATAATTCAAAAAGTATTGAGTTCTCAAAAAAAAAGTATAGATCAGTTTTTGCTTAAAAATAGGTTCTCTAGCCACTTCCATGCTTATTTTGACCAATAAATTTTCCACCCCCTTGAAGGGGTGGGAATTTCCCCAAGAAAAAAGCGCCATAGTATATAGGGTAGATTTTGTTTCTTGAGCTATTCCCTACTTACTGTGAAAATATCAAGTACATCGATGTAGTAGGATGGAATTCGGAGCCAAATACCCTCATTGACTGCCATATAATAATGCTCTGCTATGATCGCGTGAGAGGGGACACACACAAGATTCTAGCAAAATTTCAATTTTCTGTAACTTTTCGAGTTTTTGAGTTACAGCAACGAGTTTTATGTCATTCGAAAGATAATTTTACATTCTTTGAAAATGTGTAAAAGTATACAGGGCGTATGTAAAAAATTAAGATTTTTTTTTCATTTCCGGTTAAACCAGAAGCCATATTGTGGGTAAAATTTATTGTGCTAATAGATAACAAAGTACTATATATGTTTGCCAAATTTCAAATTTTAGTTTCTATTACAGAGATAGTTACGGGTACTCGAATATTTTTTTATAAAAAATTCATAACTCCCCTCCTATGAGGAGTTAAGAAATCTGACTAATGTTATTCAATTTACCGATAGGATATCAAAAATATATTAAAAAATAAACAAATTCCTCGGAGTCATTTTTGAGAAAATTTAGTTCAAATTTATGTCAAATTTTGACCCCTTAAATATGGGCAACCCATAACTTTTTCTGAAAAACGATAATATTCTTGTTATAGCCCCATCTTTAGGCTATATAAATGTTTTTTCAAATTAAATTTATCTTAAAAAAGTTTTTAGATTGGTAGGGAAATGTATCGGGTGGGCGGTCGGCCATGCTGGCCGCCATTTTAGATTTGGAAATGTCAAATTCCGTATTTCTATTTACCTATCGATGAGCTAACTTTAAGGTAAATTTCATTCATTTCGGTCAAAATTTGCAAAAATGGGCCCCAAATAACCCCCCTATTTCGGCCCCCCTTTGAGAGGTTTTTTCAAAAGCTTAGTTTCTCGACAAAATTCTCTTAAACTTACTCATACCGAATTTCATCGAAATCGGTCCAGTAGTTTTTGCTGGGCGGTGGCGACATACGTACGTACATACGTACATACTTCCGACATGTTTTTTTATTTGCTTTTTAGACTCAGGGGGACTCAAAACGTCGAAAAAAAGTGAAATCTGAAAAAAATTTTTTTGTACGATCCTATAACTTTATCTATTATACTCATACTGCGTATGTAGTACGATAAAGTTAAAAAGAGAATGTTAGAAAACATAAGCCTATAGTTGAGAAAAACTCTATATGTATAACTTATAGGAAAAACACAGTTTGATTGACACACCCGGTATAAAATGACCATTTACCGGTCTAGCAACCATACTATTACAGCGATATTGCTAAAGAATGATGCTAAAATATATTAAAAAAATCACTTAAATCGGATAAGAGGTTTTGGAAACTCGAGACATCAAAAATGACCCATTTTTAAATTGGTCCATTAATTCCTTGGAAAAGTGTTATAAAGATAGCTTAGGGCCTAGTTAATAATAAATTTGTGGAAGTTTTAAAAACAAATGTTTTCAGTGTTTTATTTTATACAAAAACATCAACAAGTTAAAGATTCAAAATGAGAAACAGGACATTCAATTTTGTGCTCAAAAACCTTGTCACGTCCTAAATTAATGTTTAATCAATATGTACATTTACATTTACAAACGGCTTACACGTATAACTGGTCGTTAAAAAAATCCCTTACGTGTATGTCCACCAGTTGCAAAAACATTTCCAGCTCAGCTTAAAAGAATACAGTCAGCTGAAAAACTGAATATTTATGATCTATAGGCTGGAAATCTGTATGAACTCGGATGAATACCTTCGTGAAATATGAACTGCGAAACTGTTCAGAACAAACAGTTGAGCGTCGACTGACATTAGAAATCCTGCATTCATTCTATATGAAAAATGAATAATAAACACGACACTGCAAAAGCAGGAGATGGGATTTGATAAATGGAAAATAATTGTTATTTACCGCAAAAAATTTAAGGAAGTTGCTTTTTAATGATCAGAGGAATTTTGCGGTTGGATTCATTATTTTTTTGGCATTAAAAAAAATAATTCGAGAGTCTCAAAATAATACGAACGTCTTTAAAAAATCAGTACAAATTGTCGGATATGCAGATGATATAGACATCATAGGTAAGTCCACAGAATCTCTGACTGAAGCATTTCGGTGGTTAAGAGCATCTGCACAGAGAATGGGACTAAATATAAATGTGCAAATAACAAAAATTATGTATGTGTTGCACTAGGTCAAGCAATCTGATACCTAGGCCAGGAACCGAAGCTTTTCACCTCGAAATTTTTACAGAATGAATATATTTGCTTGAAAATTTGGGAATAAGCAGTGGATACTCCAAGGATCAAAATCTATATGATTACGAAAGGCGCTTTTACCATGAGGGTGGTTGCCACCCCCATCTCAGGGGTGGAAATTTTTTATTATATTTTGACGGCCAAAGGTGATAAAAACATTCATTTTAAACCAAAAATGTTCTATACATTTTTTTGATAAAATTAATAGTTTTCGATTTATTCGCTATTGAAAGTGTTAGTTTTGTATAGAAAAAATCAACGTTTTCCGATGTATTCATTTACGATTCACTCAATTTTTGACGTAGAAAAATTTTTGTCAAACCTGGTTCTTAGGAATTAAATAACCTACAATTTTAAATAAAAATATTTTTTTGTATCTCTGATGCTAATCTCTCTATTCTGAAGAAAATTTTTACCAAACTACAAAAATTCGTTATTCGCTTTTACTCCAGTTTCTTTTTAAACTAATCATTCTAAGCCAGTAAAATTAGTAGAATCTATTAATAATATATAAATAAATAAGAATAAATAAGGCCAATGACTAAAACCACCGCTAACTTACATTATTATGCTTCCAATTGGATTTCTCTCTATTTTTTTTTTTTTTTTTTCGAAAAAATATATTGATTTTTTAACCGTAACTTTTTTATTTTTTACCTTAAAAAGTTGGTTAAAAAATAATTTTGTAGGTTTTTACAAGATCTATAAGAGTATTAATATTAAATCTTTTTAAAGTCCTCAGGTGCAATTAGAGATGACTTTGAAAGGGTTGGTAAAGGTGTTTTTTTCATGTTTTACAAGTTTTAATTGTCAATAGCTCACTCAATTTTTGCAGCAGAAAAAATGTTTGCAAACCAGTTTCTTGAAAATGAAATAAACTATAATTTCATATTTAAACATTTTTTCATATCTCTGATGCTCTTGCTATTCAAAAAAAGCCATTTTTTTTTAAACTACAAAAATTCGTTATTCGCTTTTAACTCCATTTTTTTAAAAACTAATCATTTAAGCCGGTCAAACTTCTACAACCTATTAATAATACATAAATAAAAAAGGCCAAATAAGTTTAATGACTAATTTTAATTAGGGTGGTGATTAGGGGGTTGCTTGCCATCACTTATTCGCTGAAAAAAAATTAGGACTTATATTCTTTTCATTATAAGTCACTTGGTTTTTGGGTTAGAGACTTTTTTTTTATTTCTGGCGATATAAATTTTTAAGTACCTACTTTAAATTAGTTTAAACAAGTTGTCCTTGAAAAATCCATAGTTTTCCCGTCTTTTGACTTTTCAACTACCATATTTAGCATTTGACGAAGAAGAGCCACCATATAATAAAGTATAGCTCGATTACTATTGGTCTTAAAGAAAATTTGAAAAAACGGTTTTGTTTATTTTTTCAAAAGGTACATTTTTGTTAAGTAAAGTTGTTTTGATTAAACGAAAACTTTTGGAGTTATTAGAAGAAAACTTATTAAAAACATTGATTTTTTCGATATAAAACTAACACTTTCGATAGCGAATAAATGAAAAACTATCAATTTTATCAAAAAAATTTATAGAATGTTTTTTTCATAGAATGAACGTTTTAACCAACTTTTGCGATTAAAATAGAATAAAATGTTTCCACCCCCGAGATGGGGTGGCAACCACCCCCATGGTAAAAGCGATTTTCGGCATGATATAGATTTTGATCCTTGGAATATCCACTACTTATTCTCAAATTTTCAAATAAATCGATCTATTCTGTAAAAATTGAGAGGTTTAGTCCTATTTTAAGCTTCATTACTTAGACTAACCTACAAGAACAATTATTGACGACTTAGAACTGGAAGTTGTCGACACCTTCATATACTTAGGCTCGCTGCTAACTAAAGATAATAATGTCAGTGAAGAAATTAAAAGAAGAATAGTGCTCGCCAATAAGCGTTACTGTGACTTAAAAAGACAGATGATCTCAAAAATACCTAAAAAAATTAAATTTACTGTCTACAAAACACTAATAACGCCAGTGCTAACATATGGTTCAGAAACTTGGTCACTTACTCAGAATGACCAAGAGCTGCTCAAACGTTTTGAGCGAGAAGTCATAAAAAGAATATATGAAGGGGATAGAAGAACAAGTTTTGTGGTGCAGGCGTTATAACTCTGAGTTGTACAGAGCTTTTGAAGAACCTGACGTTGTAAAATTCATTAACGTAGCACGCTTTAGATGGATAAGGCATATCAGGCAAGAGGAAGATGTCATAGTCATAAAAGCTTTTGACTGAAGAGGGCCGATGGTACCAAGAGAACTTAAAGAATGATTTAAAATATATGCATGAAGAAGAGTTACGAGAGACAGGGGCGAATGAAGGATTGTGCTGAAGAAGGCTTTGGATTCATTATTTGGAATTTCATCATCATTCTCTTTGCCTTATCCCTATGCGGGGTCGGCTTCCCTAATTTCATTTCTCCACACAATTCTATCTTGGGTCATATCAATGTTAATCCCCTTTACCAACATGTCCTGCCTTATCGTCTCCCCCCAGGTCTTCTTTGGTCTTCCTCTCCTACTCCCTCCAGGAATCTGCACTTCAGCTATTCTTCATATTGGGTGATTAACGTCTCGAGGTTGAACATGACCAAACCATCTTAACCTATGCTCTCTCATTTTGGCATCAATTGGTGCCACACCTATACTTCCCCTAATATACTCATTTCTAATTTTATCCTTCTTTGTCACTCCACTCATCCATCTAAGCATTCTCATTTCCGCCACATGCAGTCGTTGTTCTTCTTTCTTTTTCACCGCCCAACATTCAGTTCCGTGCATCATAGCCGGTCTTATGGCTGTTTTATAGAATTTTCCCTTCAGCTTCATTGGAATTTTTCTGTCACACAACACACCACTCACTTCTTTCCACTTCATCCATCCAGCCCTAGTTCTACTGCATGCATCTCCATCTATTTCTCCATTACTCTGTAATACCGATCCTAGGTAATTAAAACTATTACTTTTCACAATCATTTCACCATCCAAAGATACCATTTTATTTGTAGTAACCCCATCTTTAAATGAACATTCCAAATACTCTGTTTTTGTCTTACTAAGTTTTAAACCTTTATCCTCCAGAGTTTGTCTACACTGTTCCAGTTTTTGTTCTAAATCTCTTTCACTATTTCCTATTAAAACTACATCATCAGCAGACATTAGGAACCATGGAATACTACCCTGTAGTTTCGCTGTTATCTGGTCCAAAACTAATGAGAATAAATAAGGACTAAGCACCGAGCCTTGGTGCAATCCTACTTTCACCTGAAATTTATCAGTCTCTTCCACACCTGTCCTAATACTAGTTGGTACTCCCTCATACATATCTCTCACAATCTTTACATATTCGCCAGGGACTCCTTTCTTATTGAGTGCCCACCACAGAATCTTTCGAGGAACTCTATCATATGTTTTCTCAAGATCAATGAATACCATATGAGCGTTGGTCTCTTTATTCCTGTATTTTTCCATCAGTTGCCTTACAACGAAAATTGCATCTGTTGTTGATCTGCCCTGCATAAAGCCAAATTGATTATCGGATATTTCGGTTTCTTCACGTATCCGTCTATCAATTACTCTCTTCCATATTTTCATGGAGTGGCTAAGTAGTATAGCCCTGTAGTTTGTGCATTGTTGTATGTCTCCCTTGTTTTTGTAGACAGGTACTAATATACTGCTTCTTCATTCGTCTGGCATTTGTCCAACTTCCATAATTCTATTAAATAGACCTGCTAGCCAACCTGTTCCTGTCTCTCCCAATGCTCTCCATACTTCCCCAGGAATATCATCTGGTCCTACCTCTTTTCCTTTCTTTCTTTTTCTCCATCTCTTTTTGACATCCTTTTCGTGAATTAGTATTTTATTATTTTCATCTCGAATACATCTAATCTGATTAAAATCTCTTGAATTCTTTGCTCTCTGTTTGGCTATTTTATATATCTTTGCTTCGCCTTCCCTGGTATCAAGTTGATCGTATGGGTAGGAATTTATAGAAATAAAAGGCAGATATTGAGCACCTGGTTTATTAAATCTAGCCCAAATATACTTTCGCTTCTAGAGCACCATCAGGGGCATTTCTTCAAAACAGGAAGGTATCCTGGCAGAATTTCATAGCATTTGTAGAGAGAATTGACAAATAAGCACTTGTTCAGCCTCCGCTTGGACGAAGTTTGAGGTAAACATTGCTTGTTCTTCCTACGCTGCAATTTCAGAGTGACGTGAATGTTTTGGTCCAGCCTCAGGATTTGGTTTTGGTTTTTTGATTTTTTTCTCTACGTTCATGGCGATTTTACCAGTAGCTAAGGAAAAGTTGGTCACCCCTTGCAGAGCCCCACATTACCAAGGGACGACTGTATACGATATAGTTTTGCCTGTTTTCACACATAATCCCGTGGCCATATAGCCATCAGCTTTGTTATCTTACACCCTAGCTTGAGTAGGCTGCTTTTTGGTCACTGAGGCAGTTCGTCCATTCATAGTTTCTAGACTAGGAATTACTAAATCTTTGCAGAATGTGGAATATTTTAAAAACACAACTAATAAACAAAAACAATAAAAAAGTGGCGCCGCTTGGTACTGTGTACCTCGGTTAACAGATTACTTGATTCGTGGTCGAAATTATTTTTCACTCATTTCATCGTTTCCTGTTAGAGGACAGTCTAACCATACACCGGTGCAAATATTTTAATATTTGCACCATATTATTCTTTTCCTTATGATCCAATTCAGTCTTCTTGCAAAGCCCCTTTGACAAGGAATATATTCCGAAACATCAGGTGTCAGAAAATGGCAAGAGGCTCGAATTGAATCAAAACGAATATTTTCTTTAAAAAACTCTAACAAGAAGTAAAACCACTTCTATGTAAATTGGTATATTTATTAAAACTTAAAAATCCCAATGGATTGAATAAAAATGTCCAATTCAGAACGTTTTCAGACCTATCGGTCCATCATCAGTGAATCTACAATAAAATAAGTAATCCCACTATTAGAATTGAAAGATGGTTGAAATTTTTAAAAGCTAAAAATGTGGTTAGATTACTTACGTGCATACTTGCTAAATAGCCCCAGAACCAAACAATGGTTGAATTTAAAATTCAATTTACATTATTTAAAAATAATATTAAACAGGCTAAACGCCGATGTTACAGGATATTGCCTATGGGAACATGGTGAAACCCTACCAAAACCTCAATCAACCATCTTAGGCCAACTTTGACTATAAAGTGACACTAATGTCTAAGGAACTGTTTGAAGTGACATTGACAGTAGAGAAAAAGGTAGTCGATTTTCAATGTTAATTAACCAAAAGGTCATGACCCACAACAAATGATAAAGATTTTAATATCTGAAAATGTCTAACATTTTAAATCTATTGGTTATTGAAAAGAAATTGTGATATACAAAATTAATTTAGAATATAAGATTATTTATATTGACTGTATACCATAACATTAGATTGATCAAATTGATAGAAAGAAAGTAAGCTGCTGTCAATAAAGATAAAAAGATAAAAATAGATGAAGGTGAGAAAAGAGAAAAATCAATATTAGTTGGAAAGTTATTGTACAAAATGAATAAATTGGTAGGCAATTTAATCTAGTCTATATTGTATTGGTGGTTGTATATGTAAAAGGAAAATATTGTTATTTAAAAATGCAAGTTTTTGTAAATAATGGATTTGAGTTAGGATACAGTCAAATAATTAAAAGTGTGTAATATGTGAATGAAAAAAAAAAAAAAAAAAAAAAAAATTGTAATTATTATGAGATGGTTTATTTTATAATTTTATTTCAAAAGTTTTGAGAGAATTCTTGTGACAAAGTGTACACCACAGCCCTCTGCTTTTTGTCTTTGACCTTTTCCAAGAAAACTTTTACCTCTCCAACTAACATCCATTCACTTGATTTCAGTTCTCACATTCAGATCCATTATCATTACAATTAAATTATATCTATATTCTTTTTCTTACTTTGGTTTTATTTTATTCAGTACACTTTCAATATTATTTTCATTTTAATTTCATTTTTGTATCAACTGGACTTAACAGCTATAATCATACATTACTTTATCTCTAATTTCCCATACCAACACTTTGTCACAAGAATTCTCTCAAAACTTTTGAAATAAAATTATAAAATAAACCATCTCATAATAATTACAATTTTTTTTTTCATTCACATATTACACACTTTTAATTATTTGACTGTATCCTAACTCAAATCCATTATTTACAAAAACTTGCATTTTTAAATAACAATATTTTCCTTTTACATATACAACCACCAATACAATATAGACTAGATTAAATTGCCTACCAATTTATTCATTTTGTACAATAACTTTCCAACTAATATTGATTTTTCTCTTTTCTCACCTTCATCTATTTTTATCTTTTTATCTTTATTGACAGCAGCTTACTTTCTTTCTATCAATTTGATCAATCTAATGTTATGGTATACAGTCAATATAAATAATCTTATATTCTAAATTAATTTTGTATATCACAATTTCTTTTCAATAACCAATAGATTTAAAATGTTAGACATTTTCAGATATTAAAATCTTTATCATTTGTTGTGGGTCATGACCTTTTGGTTAATTAACATTGAAAATCGACTACCTTTTTCTCTACTGTCAATGTCACTTCAAACAGTTCCTTAGACATTAGTGTCACTTTATAGTCAAAGTTGGCCTAAGATGGTTGATTGAGGTTTTGGTAGGGTTTCACCATGTTCCCATAGGCAATATCCTGTAACATCGGCGTTTAGCCTGTTTAATATTATTTTTAAATAATGTAAATTGAATTTTAAATTCAACCATTGTTTGGTTCTGGGGCTATTTAGCAAGTATGCACGTAAGTAATCTAACCACATTTTTAGCTTTTAAAAATTTCAACCATCTTTCAATTCTAATAGTGGGATTACTTATTTTATTGTAGATTCACTGATGATGGACCGATAGGTCTGAAAACGTTCTGAATTGGACATTTTTATTCAATCCATTGGGATTTTTAAGTTTTAATAAATATACCAATTTACATAGAAGTGGTTTTACTTCTTGTTAGAGTTTTTTAACTATATGGTATACAGCCAACCTAGGGAACCTCCCTTTTAGTGAATATTTTCTTTCTTAAAAATTAAAAAGATTACTATAATTCAACAGAAAAATTACAAGAGACCGGGTGACTACAGTTGTTTCGGCAGAGTGCCTTTCTCAAGTGATATAGTTTACAATGTTGTTGCCTTTTTAAGTCTTCAACTGAAGAGGTTGAGGAGTGGGGAGCTGTTTGTTTCGAGTTGGTCATTCAGAATTATATCTGTATTTTTCAGTTTAATAATTTCCATAGATTCTAAAAAAGATAGCTTAGGGCCTTTATTTTGAATATGCAGAATTTGAAACTCTTCATTGAAAGAATGGTTATGATATAGAAGGTGAAGTGCGTATGTAGAAGTGTCTGTTTTTCTATTGTTGAATGCCCTTTTGTGTTCTGCTATCCGTTTGTCAAAAGTTCTGCCAGTTTGACCGATGTACGTTTTCGGACAGTCACCACACGTTAGTTTGTACACACCACTCTGTAGTTGCTTTCTCTTTGGGCTTTTATTGTTCTTAATATATTTGCTTAAGTTGTTGTTAGTTCTGAAAGCTGGTGTTATTCCTTTCTTTTTTATGTATCTGGCTATTTTTGTTGTTATCTTGCCAGTATATGTGAGAGAGCAGAAGGTACTGGGTTCTTTCTGTGGTGGTGGATACACTAATTGCAGGGCTTTCTTATGGAGTTTTTGGTTTAAAATTTTGTTAACTGTTTGTTCGTTATAGCCGTTGTTTACTGCTATTTGTTTAATGATGTTTAGTTCTATCTCGAAGTTATTTCGAGAATTGCTATTTCGCGCCACTTTCGTGTGGGGACTGTCCGAAAACGTACATCGGTCAAACTGGCAGAACTTTTGACAAACGGATAGCAGAACACAAAAGGGCATTCAACAATAGAAAAACAGACACTTCTACATACGCACTTCACCTTCTAGATCATAATCATTCTTTCAATGAAGAGTTTCAAATTCTGCATATTCAAAATAAAGGCCTTAAGCTATCTTTTCTAGAATCTATGGAAATTAATAAACTGAAAAATACAGATATAATTCTGAATGACCAACTCGAGACAAACAGCTCCCCAATCCTCAACCTCTTCAGTTGAAGACTTAAAAAGGCAAACACATTGTAAACTATATCACTTGAGAAAGGCACTCTGCCGAAACAGCTGTAGTCACTTAGTTATAATAAATTCTGTGGAAGTATAGAAAACAAACGTTTTCAATGTTTTATTATTAGATAAAATGAACTTCCATCAAGTAACGGTCGAATCCATCAATTATTTACAAGAGACCGGAGTCAAAAATCATCAAGCATATTTTTTGAAGATATTCTTCTTTAGCGGCGAATCGATTGAGGGTAAAATTGTACATTTACCGCGCGCCTGCGCACACCGACAGTATGTAGTTCTGACAGTATGTAGTTCATTGCTAATCTTTTAAGATAGGTATGTATGTATCTGTAACCGTGCACATAAGTCATTAAAAGAATATATTAGTGGTTTTAGGAAATGTATTATTTATTATAATTCTTGTGTTTTTGGATTAATAAAATATTATGTAAGCATAACATTTTTACACTATATGTCGTGTGCCGTGTTGTGTAATTATATCCCAAACTTACATGTCTATTTCTAGTGTCTCGATGGAGTAGTTAGAAATGCGTTGGCACTGAGATTGGAAGGTTGCGGGTTCAATTCCCGGGCGATTCATATTTTTTTTATTTTTGGTTGTTTTAATAAAAATTTTTTGAAAGTGGTAGATAAGAAAGTTAATTTGATTTTTAAATAAAATACAAATAACCTTTTAAGTATATTTACTTCGTTTAAATTACCTATGATAGAAGAATATCTTCTTACGTGCGTACATAGTACACACACATTCTTTTTTTTAATACGGCTCAATATGCTTTAAGGTAAAAAATCAATAGTGGAATTAAAGGGCAAATAATTAAATTTTTAAAAGCAAATATACAACGGTTTTGTTTTTCATTTGTATATTTTAAAATAAAAGCAACACCTCAACAGATATTTGCCCGCGGTATGCTACGTTCGTTATACTTCAAAAAAATGTTCACAATAAACATTTCCAAAGGAATATTTTGACGTATAAATAATATTTATACAATATACAGGGTGTAACAAAAATACAGGTCATAAATTTAATCACATATTCTGGAACCAAAAATAATTCGATTGAACCTAACTTACCTTAGTACAAATATGCACGTAAAAAAAGTTACAGCCCTTTGAAGTTACAAAATGAAAATCGATTTTTTCCAATATATCGAAAACTATTAGAGATTTTTTATTGAAAATGGACATGTGGTATTTTTATGGCAGTAGTATCTTAAGAAAAAATTATAGAAAAATTTGGACACCCCATAAAAATTTTATGGGGGTTTTGTTCTTTAAACCCCCCAAACTTTTGTGTACGTTCCAATTAAATTATTTTTGTAGTACCATTAGTTGAAGTAAATATTTTTAAAACTTTTTTGCCTCCCATTATTTTTTCGATAAGGCGGTTTTTATCGAGTTGCAGCTTCGTTTTTAATATGTTTACATAAAAATTTTATGGGGGTTTTGTTCCTTTAAACCCCCCAAGTGTTTGTGTACGTTCCAATTAAACTATTGCTGCGATACCATCAGTTAAACACAGTGTTTTAAAACTTTTCTGCCTCTTTGTATTTTCTTGATAAGGCATCTTTTATCGAGATGTGGATCCTTTTTCAATATGGTTCAAAATATACCTAAAAATTTAAATCAAAAATAAATGTTCATATTATTACCAAGTTTCCATAGTCGTACTTAACCAGATACAAATATGTGGTGGATTTGACAAATATTCAAAATATCTCGATATAAACTGATTTTTCGAAAAAGTACTGAGAGGCAAAAAATGTTTTAAAACATTGTGTTTAACTAATGGTACTACAATATTAATTAAATTGGAACGTACATAAAAGTTTGGGGGGTTAAAAGGAACAAAACCCCATCAAATTTTTATGGGGTGTCCAAATTTAAGTATAATTTTTTCTTAAGATACTACTGCCATAAAAAAACCACATGTCCACTTTGAATAAAAAATCTCTAATACTTTTCGATATATTGGAAAAAATCGATTTTCATTTTGTAACTTCAAAGGGCTGTAACTTTTTTTTATTTGCATATTTTTACTTAGGTAAGTTAGGTTCAATCGAATTATTTTTGGTCCCAGAATATGTGATTAAATTTATGACCTCTATTTTTGTTACACCCTGTATAATTTGCTGTATTTATTTTAAGGTAAAAGAGCAAAAAAAGGTCGAATGCCAGTAAATATAAACATGAAAAACATCGCGGTATTTCAACTGTGACTATCTCTATTTTCTTCGCCCTTTGTCCTTATATGAGGTCGACTTCTCTAATTATATTTCTTAATTCTTGCTTTAATCCTTTAGATGTTATAAATATCCTGTTGTTATTCGTGTTCCTGTTTTTATTTTTGTTATTGGTTGATTCTATAGCAATTTTACGGCTTTTATTCTATATTAATATTGGTTCTTTCCTTTGATTGCTACAGCTTTTTCAGTGGAACGCTGTCGTAGGCTTTCCGTAGGTCGACAAACAACATACGAATTTTTTGATTCCTTGCCTTTTTTTTCTATTATCTGGGTTAAGGAGAAAATGTGGTCAATACTGGATCCACCCGTATGAAATCTTGTTTGTTCTGCTTCAGAATCTAAGTATTCTCTCTCGATTTGTTTCTTTAAAACCTTTCCATATATTCGACTCATAGATCCGATTACATCTATTCCTCGGTAATTTTCACAATTATTTTTATCACCCTTTTTATATACAGGGTGAGTGGGGAGGAATGTGCCAAACTTCAAGACTGTATAATATACGTAAAAATAATCAAAAATAACTCATATGTTGTTATTCGATTTTCATTTGTTTCCGAGATATGGGCTGTTAAAATTTTTCTTACAAACAGACGATTTATTTATTGCTCTAAAACCGGTTGAGGTGTGCAAATTAAGTTTGGTGGGTTTTAAGACATAGTTGTTGCGCATGTTTTGACATATAATTAAGAATTTTTTATTTACCATTGGCGCGCATACGGATAATAGTCTGTAATTTATAAAGATAAAAATGGTACGCCACTGAAATATTAGCCAGTACCGTATCAGCGGACAACTTCCTAATGGCTGGTCTAATTCACTGTTTATAGCTCTACCTAAGAAGACAACAGCAAAAACATGTGCCTATTATAGAACCATCAGTTTGTTAAACCATTTATTGAAAATTTTTTTGAAGGTCGTACCTACAATAAATGCGAGGAATACCTGGATGACACACAGTTTGGTTTCCGTAACGGGTTTGGAACGAGAGAGGCACTCTTTGGAATGAACGTGCTTGCTCAAAGATGTCGAGATATATCTGTAGACATATACTGTTGTTTTATTGACTTCCAAAAGGCATTTGATCGTGTTAAGCACTCTATATCGATCGAAGCTCTAAAATACATAGGCTTGGACGGCAGAGATATTCGAATAATTACAAATTTATATTGGAACTAAACAACATCAGTTTTAATAGATGGTGTGGAATCACAGGCTCTTAATATTAAAAAAGGAGTACGGCAGGGATGCCTCTTGTCACCACTGCTTCTCAACGTTTACTCCGAAAGAATTTATTTTCAGAAAAGCTCTTTCTGAGAAACAAGAAGGAATACTTGTGAACGGTGAAGTCATCAATATTTTGCGATATGCGGACGATACAGTACTCAGGACGGGTCTAGGACGTTTCATCGCCGCCGTTTCGATGCCGCCAGTTCGATGCCGATGCCGGCCGATTCATCGCCAGTCAATTAATCGCTATCTGATATATTTCCGAATTTTCGAGAGTTACAATTATTAGTTATTTTTAGTATTAATAAGAAATTCTAGGAAATTCGAGATATGACGGCGATGAAATGGACTGGCGATGAACCGGAGGCATCGAAACGGCCGCCGATGAACCGGCGGCATCGAAACGTCCCATTCCGCTCAGGACTAATAAGCCGCTATAGGTGAAATTTTTTAATCATTTTAGGCACGATGGGACCCTATAACTTAAATAGTAGAACCTGAAAGAAAACGTTTGAACACTGTGCCGTCACTTTTCAGTGGCACATGCGTCGACAGTGGCGCATCAAACTTTCCACTTATGGACGGGATAAATAAATTAAAAGTTACCGTCCCTTACTAACAGAATTTATTTTTTTTATTTTTTTAAGTTCTATGTGATTAACACATATGATTCAGCGTAATTTTAACCCACCACCCCTTCCCCTGCCCCCACCATCAAATACTTCATTTTTCGTTTTTATTTTTTTTTTTTGGTGGAATGCAATCAATTTTAAAATTTTAAAAAAATCACACGCATAGCTGAGGCTTTTATAAAATATTCCTATTTTTTATACACCCATAGATAGAGTGTACACAACCTCAAAAAATTAAAAGGAATTTTTTTTTTCAAAAAAGCGTATAACTGTTTTTGAGGAAGAGCTGCAGGTCTAATTTTTTCTTAATCTTGTGTGTTTTATCAAATATGTACTATATTTTTAATTTTTTTCAGATTTTTCCGTAAGGCTCCCCACCTTCAAAAATCCGAAAAACTCATTTTTGGGGGTTTTGGGGGATTTTCCCTATTTTATAGACTTTATAATATATCAAATCAATTTTGTTTTTATAGGTTCTATGTAACTTAAAGTAACTGAGTCCTTTAGAACATTTAAAAATCAGAAAAACACGTTCAAACCCCCCAAAACCCCCTTAAAAAACAGTTTTTTGGATTTTTGAAGGTGACCAGCGTTACAGAAAAATCTCAAAAAAAATTAGAAATATAGTGTTTGATAAAATACACAAGACTAGGAAAAAATTAGATTTGCAGATATCCCCAAAAAAAAGTTATATACTTTTTTCCAAAAATAAAATTTAAAAAATTTTTGAGGTTATGTACACTCAACCTACAGGTCTATAAAAAATAGACGTGTTTTATAAAGGCCTTAACTATGTGTGTGAATTTTTTTAAACTTTTAAATTGATTGCATCCCACTAAAAAAAAATTAAACCCAAAAATACTGTTTTTGATGGTGGGGCAGGGAGAAGGGGATGGTGGGTTAAAATTACGATCAATCTTATGTCTTAATCACAAAGAACTTAAAAGAATGAAAAAAATTAAATTCTGGTGATGAGGGAGGGTATTTTTTAATTTATGTATCCCGTCCATAAGTGAAAAGTTTGATGCGCCACTGTAGACGCATGTGCCACTAAAAAGTGACGGCACAGTGCTCAAACGTTTTCTTTTAGGTTCTACTATTTAAGTTATAGAGTCCCGTCGTGCCTAAAATGATTAAGAAATTTCACCTATAGCGGCTCTTAGTCTACTAGCTTCTAGTCAAGAAGATCTGCAAACATTACTCGACAGTGTCGTTGAGAGCTGCAAGGAAGCAGGTCTAAATCTAAACATACGGAAAACAAAAATACTCGTAATAAGTAAACAGCAGCATATAAAACCGTCTATATATGTAAATAATACCAAACTTGAGCAAGTTGATAAAATCGTTTACCTTGGAGAGCAGGCGAAATTCGATCTAGGATAGAGCAGGTTAGAGCCGCTTTTAGAAGGATATCCAAGGTGTTATGTAACAGAGACCTAAAATTGGCATTGAGGATCCGCCTACTTCGCTGCTACGTGTTCTCGGTGTTACTTTATGGTGTCGAGTCCTGGACTGTGAATAAAATTGATCTAAATCGCCTTGAGGCTTTCGAAATGTGGTGCTATAGAAGAATTTTAAAAGTTTTCTGGGTGGAGAAAATTCGAAACTCCACAAAACTATAACGTATCCGCAAGACTACTGAGATCATAAAAGCATCAAGCAGAGAAAGCTTGAGTACTTCGGACATGTCGACACCCCCATCGAACAAGGTTGTAATTACAGGAGAGGCAAAAAACGAAAACATGAATTTTTAAAAATTTGTAGCGAAATGATTAGACACTTTTACACTAATGTGATATGATATTTATAGCATAATAAAGAATTACTGTGAGATGTCTGCATTGTAATTTTATTAGCTATTGAAAATCTTGAGTTTGATTGAGATACAACCTTGAGATCAAACATGAGCATCCGTAGAAAAAGGTTGTAACTCGCCTAACAACCATTTTACACTCTCCGTGTTAATTATTTTTCCCGTTTAACTATTAAAAGGTTGCATGTTTTGAATTATTTGCAATATAGCTAGGACAAAATTAGTTTTTATGGTATATTTAAAAAAATATCAACTCACAGTTTACACAATTGTAATTGGAAATTATGAATTTTACAATAACATTAATATTTTATCACTATGAAAAAAAATGGTATAAAATTATCTTAAGTTCTTCGCATTCTTATTGCGGATCTGTAAATATTTACTTTTAAACCATTTTACTTTATTACTTTACTCTTTTACTATTAATATCTACTTCAAAATTAACATGTGTGTCCTTAAATAGGTTAACATTTAGAATCTGCTTCTGATTTATTTCAGTTACGGATTTAGGCTTCCTGATGCTTTGGCATATCGTATCATGGTTATCCATAGGTGTGGAGCATATACGACTTAATATTTTTCGGTTTTTCTATAATGCATACATTGAATCACCCTCGTTTTGTGAATGTGCTATTTCAAAAATATACATGTGTAATATTAATATTAAACTTTTTTAATATATAGAAGTACGTAGCAAACACTATTGTATACTTATTTTGTCCACCGCAACTATCAAAAAGGAAAAAAAAGTCCGTAGATCCTTTTTGACTTTTATTTCGATAAATTGACTTATGAGATGCACCATATGTTTGAATACTTTATAAATTAAACATACGTGCAACAAAGTTGTAACTCATTTAAAAACCTTGTTAATCGTCAACTACAAAGAAAGTAAATATTTAACATAGGGAGTATCCAGTGTTACTTCCTTTTTCACGCTAGAATGGCACACGTAAGTTAAAATACAACTTTTTTCAATGGAGTATTAGCCAAACTATTGAGAATTAAACTATGTCGTTTATATTGACTTATGCGCCATTTTTTGCTGAATTCGCCTGAAATCTGAAAATAGATGTAACTTGAGTTACAACCTTGTTCGATGGGAGTGTCGATGTAATGAGAGGTCCCAAATGTAGGTTGCTACAAAATATTATGCAGGAAAAAATAGCATGCAAACGCGGTCGAGGACGAAGAAGAACCTCATGGTTGAAGAACTTGCGAGATTGGTATGGTGTTGATACAAGCATGCTTTTTAGGGTGGCAGTGAATAAAATTAGGATAGCTATGATGGTAACCAACGTTCTGAAAGGACATGGTACATGAAGAAGAAGACTGAAATATTTCAAATTAAAAATCTTTCTTGAATTCCTCGTTCAATTTTTGACAAAAAATCTATCTTCTCTTTTTTCATGCAAGGCTTCGTTTTCATGCAAAAAATAAAATATCTTAACGCTTACAAAGTTTTCGACGAAGTTTCTGTATGAATGTGTAGAAACTTATTCCGAATACGTTGTATGCGTTAAGATATTTTATTTTTTGCATGAAAACGAAGCATCGTATGAACAAACATGAAGATAGATTGTTTATCAGAAATTGAACAGGGAATTCAAAATAAATTTTTAATTTGAAATATCGCAGTGGCGTACCATTTTCTTTTTCTTTAAAGAAATTCAGACTATTACTCGTACGCGCGCCAATGGTGAATATAAAATTCTTAATTGTATGTCAAGACATGCGCAACAACTATGTCTTAAAAACCACCAAATTTCATTTGCACACCTCAACCGGTTTTGGAGAAATAAATAATTCGTCAGTTTGCAAGAAAAATTTTAACACCCCATATCTCGAAAACAAATGAAAATCGAATAACAACATATGAGTTATTTTTGATTATTTTTACGTATATTATAGAGTCTTGAAGTTTGGCACCTTCCTCCCCACTCACCCTGTATAGTACTGAGGTATGATATCTTCCATTCCATCGGGATTTTTTCACTTGTGTTTATGCATTCTTGAAATAGTTATCGAATACATTCGTACAATTTATTCGTTCCATTCGTTTCGTGGTTTAATAATAAACAAGAAGAAAACAAAAACCATGGTGATCAGCAAAAGGTGTAACGTCATCACAAGGATCCAGATAAAAAATGAAGATATCGAACAAATAGACAAAATGAAATACTTAGGACTCTGCATTACGGATGATCTAAATCCGAAATCAGAAATTCATTCAAGAATAGAGCACTTAAGAGCAGCCATTTTGAAGATGAGGAAATTTCTGAGTAACCACTATATTCTTCTTTATAGTGTCGAAGCTTGGACTTTTAATGTCGATTTAATGAGGAAACTGTAGATGTGGCTTTTCAGGAGAACTTTTGACAACAATAAAACAAAGAAAAACAGCATATTAGGGCACATACTTAGAAATGATAAGTATTAGTTATTGCAGCTGATTATGAAGGGTAAAATCGAAGGAAATGGGGTCCTGTTAGACCACAAATATCCCGGCTGAAAAAAATTCGCGACTTGACCGGGTTAAACATACAGAAGCTTTTCAGAAAAGCAGAAGATAGAAGCGAATTTGCAATGTATATATCCAACCTTCATTAGTGGAGTCGCCACAAGAAGAAGAAGAATCAGGATATAATATAACTAACATAATTTTACAAATTGTGCATCATTTTCGTTTGCTCTGTTAAATTTTTTTTATATATTGTTAAATAATTTTTAATTTTAGGGAGAATTTAGGGAGACAAATTAGGGGAGAATTTAGAGAATTAATTTTATGTCAAAGACCACGAGATCGTAAATTTTCATCGCCCTGTATATGGCCAAAATTTGTAAATAATATAATTTAGCCGTAAGCAGTGTTTCGTGGAAAGAGGAAATGTTTAGTGATAAAGATTCTACGAACGGACTTATACAATTCAAAACAATGAATTAAAATACGGTCGGTTTAGAAAGTGAATGTATTCGCGTTTGGAATGGACAATAGAATGTTTCTAAATGATTTCCTAGAAAGAAATGACGGTAAAAAAATTTGTTTAGTTTTAGAATAGAGAGTTTTTCTAGGATATAAGAAAAAATTTAATTTCAATATCTCCTGGAAATTTGACAAGACAGAAAATTTGTATACAACACTATCTGTTCTTAAGAAATGAAAGTAGGGATGTAATGTGTAGAGAGAAGGCTTGTAATGGGCGAAGAGATTGATGGAGGGAGAACAGAGTGGTTGAGTCTCAGATTGATTAAGGAAAAAGATTTACTGTGTAATTAAGATCGGAAGGGAGCAGTCCAGTTTTGAAGAGTAGTAATTTTGTGTAAAGTGGTGAATTTTATGGCCGTGTAAGCAGAATCCTGTTGAGACGAAATCGTGATCGAGTCGAGAAGTACAATCTCCTCGTGTCCGAATAGATTCCAGTTTCTGTCTGGAACGAGTAGCCGGTTTGTATCAATTTTGCACAAGATATCAAGCTGAGAGAAAAAATCTTGGAATTAAAAAGATTGATATTGTTTGTATCGAGTGGGAGACTAAATAGAGGAGAGATTTCGAGCGAATGCTGTTTTTTGTTTGTGAAGCAGTTTGTAGGAGAAAGACCGTAGCAGCATCCGAGGAGCACGTGTAGGAGAACCAAGGACAACACAATCCATGAGAAGAAGTAAAGAAGATAAAAAGGTTAGTCAGATTATTTGTGAAAAGGAGAGAGTTGTTGTATATTACATGCCATATTTGTTTTTTGTCAATTTAAGAGTTTTACAGCATAATTTATTCTTTCATAAATTCATAGAAGATATAAGTAATCTATTTAAAAGCTAAATTAAAGAATTTTTTTTATAATAATAAGAACCGTCTACCGAATCATTTAAATGAAAATTTGTTAAAAGAAAAAGGAGATAGTAGAATTAAAGATTTTTTTTATTAGATAGGAAAATTTGACAACAGAATAAAGTTTTAGCATACATTTTGAATCTTATATATATATATGGTATAGTAAATAGTATATAAATAAATAATATTTATAAAATTTATATGATGTTGAGTGTATTTTGTTTCCTGTTTTGTCCCTGGATGAAGTAAGCAATTAAAGATACTAGAAGCCACAAACCTAAGGTAATGCATTAAAATTAAAATAGCCCTGAGAATAATTTTTATTAGAAAGTTTTATTAAATTTTGGTTTTGTTTCCATGAGTAGCAATTAAAATAATTAATTAATTAATTGAATTAATAAGATGCTGATCAATCTCACAACAGAGAGAAAATACAAAGCAAAATAATATATTTTCGGATCTAAATAATATATTTATATAAATATATAATGTCTAAAACTGATATAAAAGAGAGCTTGTATAAAAAAAGACGATACTCTAAAAGGAAACCTCAGTGTATTCTTAAAAATATAACTGCAGGGAAAATCTTTTCAATTTCTTTCAATGTGCGCTTCGGCTGAATAAGGCATAGGTCTATCGCAGATAAACATGAAAGTCTCTTAAGCTTGAATTTCTTTATGGAACGCAATGATGGATATTAATTTTTAAAACATTTTCCAAAACTAGCGGGGTTTATTCACAAAGAAAGATAATAAAATACCGATATTTTATTTTATTTTTTGTAATTCGAAATATTTCGTACATTTATAACCAAAATACATCATCAATAGTAGATGCTCTGAGTTGTAGTTTCTATACCTCAAAATATTAAGATTTAACTCAAATCGCTTAAATAAAATGTGGCTTCCTACTGAGTTACAGCGTATTTTATTTAAAAATTAAAAAATTACTTGCACCCAGTAGTTTAAAATTATTTTTTGCATGATTGATCATTTTTGACTGTTTACCGTGACAGATTTTACGTCAGTAGGTGACATTTACTAGCAACTCGACGGTAAGTAATCCAACTCGACGGTAAGTACTCCAACTCGACGGTAAGTAATTCACTTACCGTCGAGTTAAAAAGTCTCTTAATTTTACTCCCGTGTAAAAATGCTCGCTTTCTTAGGCCTATAGCCAACATTTTTTCTCTTCAAATACGCGATCAAAGTTGAAAACTTGTAAATATCAATGCCATCATAAAGAAAAACGGTGGATTTAATCATTGAATATTCTGCCCAGAGGCTTCCAGGAGCTTTCAACTGCATATGTCTTTGAACGAAATATGCCAATAGAGTCTTTTCTTCGATTCTTAAATTCTTGCCTTCGCACCATTTTTTAAAACTTTGGTAGGTATTTTGATAACGGATTTTGGATTTTTCGGGAATAATTGCGGAACACCCTTCTTCAAAGCCCGTTCAATTTCTTCAAATTCACTTTCGCTCATATTTTAATTTATAATAATCAAAATTGTACTTAAAATTATTGACAACTAAATAAAAACACAATTCTTCATTGTAGTTATGCACCCTAGTTACTACCTAACAACCAAAGTACCTATCTTGATAAAATGAATGAAACTAGTCAATATGACGAAAATGTTTAATTTTATAATTTATAATGGTATCAATCGTGCAAAAAACGTTATAAGCATGTCGAACGTTAAGGATAACCGATCTCAGACAATAATTGGAGTCGTCGCCCCGCTCCTCCTCCTAACAATTGTCTTCGATCGGTATAAAACCCTTACCGTTCTCCATACTTAATATACTATGTGTTATCCTTTTCATACTTGGCAGAAAGTGTTTGTGCTATAAACCCTACTAAATTATGTTAAATAAACGTTTCTGGCTACTCCGAGGGGTATGATAGAGGAAAGTAAAAAGTTGACCCTTCCCAACATTTATGTCACTGGTGGAATTGCTATTTTAGTGAAATTTTTCGATTCTCCAATAGTTTCTATGTAAATAATATGCTCTTCATTTGTAACGATAGAGTTATTATTTTTCGGGATATTTGAAGTTAAAAATGAAGCGCCACAGTTGTTTTAATTAATAGAGCTTTTCAACCTTCTCATTTAATTCGAGCTTCTGTCATATGTCATATAATCTGTGTATATTAATATTATATACAGATTATACAACATATGACTCGAAACAAATGACAATCGTTGAATAGTCCAGATAAATAAGATTTTTCTCGTGACACATCCCCCTCCAGGCCGAAACCAAATTTTGGAGTAATATGGACATCTATAATAATAACCTATATGTTTCCTGCAGCGGATTTTGATGATATACATAGTTATAAACAAATAAAGATCAAAAAACGGTAAATTTTCGTTTTTCGTCTATTACCAAAAAGTTAAGCATTTTAAAAAAATTTGAGGGTAATAAACTCATAAATCGTATAAAAAACTTCAATATGGCGTTCGCTGAATATGTCTATCCTTATTGGTTACTTAGAAAATTGCAAAATAAATCATAAATATTGAGTTTTTATAAATATTCATAACTTATGTAAAAACTAACTTAAACCCTTCTTATTACACGGAATGCTGAGACTTCTGGTGCTTAAATTATACCCTAAATTTCAAAGTAATTGGTAAAATAGTTTTAAAGTTATTTAATTTGTTTATTCCAAATTTATTTTTGTTGCAACACTATAAGTCAAAAAATTATGAGGTTACATTAATACTTCGGACATTTTATAAAAGAAGAACATTTATACTATTAACTTATTAAAAAAAGAATGTGTGTGTACTATGTACACACGTAAGAAGATATTCTTCTGTTCTATTATATAATAGGTAATTTAAACGAAGTAAATATACTTAAAAGGTTATTTGTATTTTATTTAAAAATCAAATTAACTTTCTTATCTACCACTTTCAAAAAATTTTTATTAAAACAACCAAAAATAAAAAAAAATATGAATTACCCGGGAATTGAACCCGCAACCTTCCAATCTCAGTGCTAACGCATTTCTAACTACTCCATCGAGGCACTAGAAATTCATATGTCAGTTTCGGATATAATTACACAACACGGCGACATATAGTATAAAAATGTTATGCTTACATAATATTTTATTATTCCAAAATCACAAGAATTATAATAAATAATACATTTCCTAAAACCACTAATATATTCTTTTAATGACTTATTTGCACGGTTACAGATACATACATACCTATCTTGAAAGATTAGCAATGAACTACAATACTGTCAGAACTACATATAATACTGTCAGTGTGCGCAGGCGCGCGGTAAATGTACAATTTTACCCTCAATCGATTCGCCGCTAAAGAAGAATATCTTCAAAAATGACAAATAATAATTTTAAACAGTGTAAAATTATTTTGCAAAAACATGTCGATTTTTTGCTTACTTATAAACAATTAGAATAACTTTTTAACCGTTACCCGTACAAAAATTATTTTTTCATATTTAGAAAAACTAAATTTTTATACACATTTAGAAAGAAAAA
This sequence comes from Diabrotica virgifera virgifera, assembly GCF_917563875.1. NCBI lineage: Eukaryota > Metazoa > Arthropoda > Insecta > Coleoptera > Chrysomelidae > Diabrotica > Diabrotica virgifera. The sequence continues at coordinate 4,107,260 of NC_065449.1, read as the reverse complement.
CAATTATTGTCCTAGAACAATTAGGGACGAAGTTAGCCCCCCTTTTTTTATTCACATGTTCTTGCAAAATAATTTTGCGATATTTAGAATTATTTTTTGTCACTTTTTTTTAATTAAATTTATAGTGTACATCTTCTTCTTTAATAAACTATCCAAAGTATTACTGTGACTTTATCATTTTCTGACTTACAGTGTTGCAAAAAAAATGAATTTGGGATAAACAAATTAAATAACTTTTAAACTATTTGACCAATTGCTTTGAAATTTAGAAACATGATTGATTGCTTTGAAATATGATTTAGAAACATATAAATTATTATTATAGATGTCCATACTACTCAAAAAATGTGGTTTCGGTCTGAAGGGGGTTGTGTCACCAACATGATATTTTTTTCCTTATTTTTTTGAACTATTATGTCGGTGTTTTTGGGTCATAGAATTTGACTAATATTTTGAGCCCAGGAATATGCAGTTAAAATATTTCCAATTATGAAACACCCTGTATTCTGGAAAATATTTGTATTCTGGAAAAAAATTATTCTAGTTTTTAGGTGGTAACAATACTTTTTGATAATGGTACCTATCTATATTAGAAAATTTTATCGGCAATAAAATATAAATAAAATCCTTAAAACAGTATATAAATAATCTGCAAAAGTTTAAATCAGCTATTCCAGTACTTGAACTGTTCTTTATATAGGTACTATGTACTAATTTGTTCTCCCTTCCATGTTAGATATGCATCCACTGCAAAAAGAACTGCATTCACCAACGAAAACAAAGTTTTAATAATACCCATACTTTTGAATACCACTGACAAAAAAGCTTTAATAATACCCATAGTTTGGACGTAATGCTCATTCCAGCGGTATGAAGAATGGTCAGTATACCATAAAATGTTTAAGATCCCTGTCGATAAAAATAAAGAACATCCGATAATTGAATAATATATATCAATTTTCTTATCCAGTGGGCAATTGAAGAGGTCTGCAGCAACTTCTCCTAGCAAGATAATTATAAAAGCTCCATATGCTATAGCAGATGTAGTATCAATATAGTATTGGGAAGTTTTTGTGTTAGTATGTAGCACCATGCAAACGACAGAAATAATCAGTTCCACGATTTTGATTATACATAAGCCATTTTTAGCCATATTTGGATATTATTTTCGCTTATTCTGGCTATTTTTAATGTCAAAATGACAAATCTTACATGCGTCACACAACATATTATTCTTCTTCTCCTCCTCCCTCGTCTGCTTCTTCTTATTTTTATCCCAGATTTATATATACGGCCCATACTCGCTCAAAGGGGAAAATTGACTCATCCCATTGACAAAAAAAATCACTAAAAGGATTTAATCCTCCGAGGGGTTGAACCGGGTTGACATGTTTCGTAGTAACAAAAACAACAAAACAGACTGCATTTATTTTAAATATTAGCATTAATATTTTTATTTGTAAAATGTATACACTATGTGTTCTTGATAAACATTAAGTATAATATATTTATAATATTTATTAACATAGTATGTACATTAGCTGTAATGAGTAGGTAAAATAAGAAGTAAAAAATTGTAATATTATTATAATAACCATGTTTCACTAATTGGAAATATCTTTAATATATTTACTTTTGATTGAGACTGGCTGAATGACTATAGTCCAAGCAAAAAAACTCATCCCAGATACCTACGCTGTCAAAAGAATTGAGCTCTGGTGGGACACTTTCCCTGTTACCAAGCCCTAGATGACCTAAAACGCCGGAGTATCTCCCAAAAATTGTTGTTTGCATCTGGACGTCGAGAGTAGCACAGTTTTCTGCATAGTTTTGTAAAGATCTTCGTTTAAACCTAGGATTTCTGTTCAATGTTAAGGGTGAAGGAACTATGTTACACATACGGCCCACACTCCCTCTAACGGGAAAATTCACTTATCTCAGATACCTAGCGTATCAAAAGGATTGAGCTCTGGTGGGACTCGTTCCGTGTTATCGAGCCCTATGTGACTTTGTATGCTAGAGTATCTCCCAAGCACGGGCACATCTGGCCGTGCAGAGTAGTACAGCTTTCTGCATGTTCTTATAAATATGTTCATTTAGACCCAGCGTTTTGATATTTTCTATGAGGTTCTTCGGAATGACTGCGGTAGTAGAAAAAAATGGATATTGTCTGGGTACTTTCCATTCGCCATTGTCTCCTTATTTGTATTTCGAGATCTCTACACTTTGCGATCTTTTCGTTGTGCTTAACACGCAGATTATTGTTGTTAGGTAATACTTCATCTATTACTGTTGTTTGCTTAGTAAGTTAATTAACTAATATAAGATCAGGTCTATTGTGTGCCACTGTTTGGTCTGTGAGCACAGTGCGATCCAAGTATAGCTTGTAGTTGTCGTTATCAAGCAGTCTATCAGGGAGGTATTAATAATAAGGGCGAGATGGTCGGTCAGGAGAAGTCCAAGTTTGCTAGCTAGTTATTGGTGAAGAATATTTCCTAGTAATTCATGACGTTCTTTATAGTCAGTTCCGACAAACGTCTGGCAGCCCCCGGTAAGATATTGGATGGATTCTTGGGCTTGACATCCATATCGGCATTTGTCGTTTTGGACCTGAGGATCTTTGACAATATACTTCAGGTAATTTCAAGTTGGAATAAACTGATCCTGAATGGCAAATAGGAAACCCTCTGTCTCGAGAAACATCCTTCCTGATGTCAACCAATAGCTCGATGCTGAATTGTCTTGTTTATCTCATTCATTGTTCTTTGTTAATATCATTCAGATGCCGCCCATGCAGAGGCTTACCCATTCAGGTGCGCATTTTTTCTTTCATAGAAAGGTAGTTTATGTGCATTTATTGCTCCCTCAGTTTAATCGGTGTTGTGTTATCTACTGCGCAGATTGCGCGATGTAAAGTAGACGTCTCAGCCTGCGCCTGAAAATAAGTTCTCAGAGTAGTAACTTATTTATCCAGTTGGTCACCTATGGCCATGAGTCCTCGTTCAGATTATCGTCCAAAGATTAGAAAAAGGGAAATATTTTGACCTAGAAATAAGCCAGGAAAGTTCAAAGTACATGATACTCGGAAATACAGAGATAAAGAAGAGGAATTGGAAAAGACTGTAAGACTTGTACACACTTCTAATTAGGTCAAGACGGCAAACAGGTGTATGTTCTCAAAAAACTTTTGATAGTGTGTAAAAAATATATTTTATTATCAGCTAAGTACTTTCAACACATAACGTGCCATCATCAGAGCTTCCTAAAAGGACATTTAAGATAAGATTTTTTTATATAAAAAATGAGTGAAAAACTTACGTCCCCTTATAAATACTTCATAGAAGAGCAATTGCTAAACGACACAATAAAATACATAGATACTAGCAAAAGCCACAGATATCTGGTATAACAACCCCTTAAAATGAATAAATCACATCTAAATTCTTTTATATATTAAAAAGACAGCATGGCTTAGTCAAACCATTTTGAGCCCACGTGAACAGCTCAGCTGAGGAAGACTGTCATTTATTAAAATGATAAAGAAGATAAGAAGATACCACAATCTTAAGCGACCTCTATATTCGTACATAATAATTAAAATTAATAAAAAAATTTAAAATGACTAAAAAGCCATGTATAGGTTCAATGAATTTAAAGTTAAGATACTTAATTTTTTAAAGTTAAATTTTCAAAAATTACTAATATTAATATTGAAGTGAATATAAATTATCAAAATTCTTCTAAAAACAAAACTGTTGTAGTTTGACCAAGTGTAGAAGAAGTTAGATGAAATCAAACCTAGGAGAAATTTCATTTAATAAGCTCAGAGTTTGAAAGCTGTTATTTTATAAATTAACATTTTATAAATAATAAGATTGTTAATTTATAAAATAGCAGCTTTCAAACTCTGAGCTTATCAAATGAAATTTCTCCTAGGTTTGATTTCATCTAACTTCTTCTACACTTGGTCAAACTATAACAGTTTTGTTTTTAGAAGAATTTTGATAATTTATATTCACTTCAATATTAATATTAGTAATTTTTGAAAATTTAACTTTAAAAAATTTAGTATCTTAACTTTAAATTCATTTAACCTGTACATGGCTTTTTAGTCATTTTAAATTTTTTAATTAATTTTAATTATTATGTATGAATATAGAGGTGCCTTCGCAATCGCTTAAGATTGTGGTGCATTCTTTATCATTTTAATAAATGGCAGTCTTCCTCAGCTGAGCTGTTCACGTGGGCTCAAAATAGTTTGACTCAGCCATGCTGTCTTTTTAATATATAAAAGAATTTAGATGTCATTTATTCATTTTAAGGGGTTGTTATACCCGATATCTGTGGCTTTTGCCCAGTATGTATGTATTTTATTGTGTCGTTCAGCAATTGCTCTTCTATGAAGTATTTATAAGAGGACGTCAGTTTTTCACTCATTTTTTTATATAAAAAATCTTATCTTAAATGTCCTTTTAGGAAGCTCTGATGATGGCACGTTATGTGTTGAAAGTACTTAGCTGATAATAAAATATATTTTTTACACACTATCAAAAGTTTTTTGAGAACATACACCTGTTTGCCGTTTTGACCCAAAAAGACGAGGGACAGTTTACTGTCCTATCTAATGAAGCAAGGGAATATAATTTCGAGAGAGTGGTTCATTTTACGTATCTGGTTGTTATTATAGACAAGAAAGGTCAGAAAGAATAGGAACTGAATGTCAAATTGCAAAAAGAAATAAAAATATGGGAAATCTAAGACCACTGATGACATCCAAATACAGTTAAGTCCCTGAATCTTTACCTGTGCGTCATCATTTAAAGCATACGAAATAAGTCGATGATAAGTCGGAAATTGAAATTTACTAAACGCAACAGCAAGTGACAGTAAGTGACATGCTGTTGCGTTTAGTAAATTTCAATTTCGACTTATCATCGACTTATTTCGTATGCTTTAAATGATGACGCACGGGTAAAGATTCAGGAACTCAACTGTATGTATAGAGAAAAAAAGCTAAGGATATATAGAACGGTAAAAAGGCCGACATTAACGTATGGTAGCGAAGTATGGACAATGAAAAACGCATTGAAAAAAGCAAATACGGCGAAATTGGAAAGGTGGGAAAGGAACATGATCAGAACTCTATATGGAGGCAAAAACCGGTGAAAGGTTGGCAACGAACAAACAAGGAACTAGAGGAACTGTATAACGAACCACGCATCAGGCGCTTCATAAAGACGCAAAGGGTGAGATGACTGAAACACGCGATGAGAATGGAAAGGAAGAGGATGCCAAAGAGGATCCTAAGATGGGTACCAATCGCGAAAATAAGGAAAAGAAGACTCAGACGAAAGATATTTTGAGAGCGCACAGGAAGATCTCAGAAATGAAGGAATTATTGGTTGGGAAGAAAACGTAATAAACAGACATAAACGGAGGAGAATAGTAAGTTACTGTAGTAGGCAAGGAGCATGATTGGACAAGAAATCACCCCACTTGATACGAATTTTGTAATGTACATGGTTATTCACTATAATATTTTGATCCCCCTGTAAACTTATTTATTTATTTATTTATTTATTTATTTATTTATTTATTTATTTATTTATTTATTTATTTATTTATTTATTTATTTATTTATTTATTTATTTATTTATTTATTTATTTATTTATTTATTTATTTATTTATTTATTTATTTATTTATTTATTTATTTATTTATTTATTTATTTATTTATTTATTTATTTATTTATTTATTTATTTATTTATTTATTTATTTATTTATTTATTTATTTATTTATTTATTTTACGGATATACCATTTTTACAAAAAAACGACGTCAACCTTTACAAAGCATAGGTTCAATAAGTTGCGTTAAAAAAACAAACCAAAATTAAAATTAAACAAAATTCAATAAAAGTAGTAGCTTAAGTTATTAAATAATGCTTAAAATCTCTCAACTGATTTCTTAAATGTTGCTATAGATATTCCAAATAACTCTAAACTATTTCTGTGCTCATTGGCAGTTCGTAAAATTCTTGTAATGGGTTCATTTTGACCATAATTTGTAGTGTGGAATGGAATGTTGAAAATCTCAGTGTTATGAGTTCTTCTAGTATTGACATTAAAACTTATTAAACTTAGTAACTCTGGATCTTAAACATATCCATTTATAATCTTAAAAAGGAAACATAAATCCGCTTGACACCTTCTATGATATAGTGGTGAGATATTTAGTATTGACAGTATATCATCATATGTGTATTGCTGTCTAATAAATCCAATCTTGTAAGCACATACCCTTAAGAATTTATTCTGAACTCTCTCGATACTGTAGATGTCACTATTATATGAAGGAGACCAAATGAGAGAACCATACTCCAAAACTGATCGAACTAAACTAAAGTATAACATTTTCAAAGTTTGTACTGAAAACTGATTACAGTTTCTTAGAATAAATTCCAACATTTTTAAAGCTTTAGCTGAAGTTTCGTTAATGTGATGTTTAAAAGTTAATTTAGGATCAAAGTTTATACCTAAATCCTTAATATTATGACGTGCCTCTAATGGTACATTATTTATACAATAATCATAATTTACAAACTCTCTTGATCTTCCAAAAGTAATTTTAAAACATTTTTTTATATTTAAGTATAGCATGTTTATCTCACACCAACTAGCTAAGTTTTTAATATCATTCTGTAACAAACAGGCGTTAACTAGGTTATTTACTATTCGAAATATTTTAAGGTCATCAGCAAACATTAGAAAATTACTGCTTTTAATCACTGAGGATATATCATTAACAAATATATTAAATAAGAGAGGCCCAATATGAGAGCCCTGAGGAACTCCTGAGGTTACAGACACTCGTTGAGATAAACTGCTTTATTTAGAGAATTAGAAAAAAATGTTAAATACAAAAGTTATTCGATTTTTAAATTATGATTTTTTTACATATATATCGTACTAGTGACGTCATCCCTTTGGGTGTGATGACGCAATCGACTATCTTTTTCAATGCGAGTAGGGGTTGAGTGCTAGCTCATTTGAAAGGTAATTCAATTATCCATTCCGCAATATAAACATTAAGATAATTATTTATACAGGGTGTCCAAACAAAATTTTTTTAATTAAAATAATTGACACAAAAAGAAGAATGTATGTAATTTATTTAATTCAAAATACATTCTACTGCTGTCATAAAACAGAAATAAATGTTTATTAAACAAATAAACATTACTTTTTACTTAAATTCAATGTTCAAGCTGCCACCCATCTGCCTCTTGGCAGTTTGAACATTGAATTTAAGCAAAAATCAATGTTTACTTGTGCAATAAACTTATATTTCTGTTTTCGAACATCAGTAAAATGTATTTTAAATTAAATAAATTACATACATTCTTCTTTTTGTGTCAATTAATTTATTAAAAAAAAATTTCTTGGACACCCTGTATAAATAATTATCTTAATGTTTATATTACTGAATAGAGAATTGAATTACCTTTCAAATGAGCTGGCACACGACCCCTATTCTCATTTAAAAAAATAGTCGATTACGTCATCATGCCCAGATGGATGACGTCACTTGTATGTTATATATGTCAAAAAATCATATTTTAAAAATCGAATAACTTTTGTATTTTACATTTTTTTCTAGCTCTGTAAATAAATCAGTTAACAGGGGGGTTAAAATATAGTGAATAACCCTGTATAATAAATTTCATATTATTGTATTATATTAATTGTATTTTTAGCCTTAGGCCTTCCAATCCTCTTGAGTTTTGTAAATAAACTATAATACTTTTTGATACTGGTATATTAACAAATTTTGTCAGCGTTACAATATAAAGAAAAATCCTTTAAACATAAATACTTTACAAAAGCAATCAGCGATTAGAGTACTTGCAGGGTACTAGTTTCTTCCAGTTCTTTACGTAGGTAACTGTAGGTTTACTACGCACTAACTTGTTCTCCCTTGTATGTCAAAAATGCATCCAACGCAAATACAACTCCATTAACCAATGAGAACAAAGCTTTAATAATACCCATAGTTTTGTTTTTGGATCCAGACTGGTCAGTGTACCGTAGGATGTTAAAGATTCCTGTTGCTAAAAATAAAGAACATCCCACAATTGAATAATATATGTCAATTTTCTTATCCAATGGGCACTTCCAGAAATATGCAGCAGCTTCTCCTACAAGGATAATGATGAAGGCTCCATATGTTATAGCAGAGGTAGTATCAATATCATAATCGGCAGTATGAGTGCTACTGTGTAGAACCATGCAGACAATAGCAATAGCCAGTTCTACGATTTTTATTATACATAAGCGATTTGGAGCCATGTTTTAATATTACCTAATTACGCTGATTACAAATATATTGCAGTATAATTCTTGCTATTTTGAACGTCAAAAATGACATATATTACATTTGTCACATAATATATTCTACTTATATTCTTCTTTTTCTTCTTCTCGTATCACTACAACCTTTTGTGGGTCTTGGCTGACCGCATAACTTGGTTCAATCTCAAACGGTTATCCATGATAGTTGAGTCAGTGGGTAGCACTATTGTTCTTAAAGCTGACCATATGTTATCTCTCCATCGCATTCCTGTATATCCTATAGGCTTTCTTCCTGTCAAGGCTTCCTTGGAGAATACTTGGTAGGGCGGTTATATTGTTTCTCCTTTATGGCTCCCTAAGAATACATAGCATCTGAATATATAGAAGAGGAAGGATCTGTTTTTAGGTGGATGTGAGAGGTGGCATTCGGATTTTTGCGGATAAAGTCAGGTGATAACTTCGTTAATAATAATTGACTTATGCTCCTTCTCAAATATGCCCGGAACATTAATAAAAAAAATAAAATAATTAAAAATTTCAAAAAATTTAGTTTTTTTTTTCTATTTTCTTTGCTTATAACTTTAAAACGATTCATTTTGGAACAAAGTCATATAGGAATAAAACAAAGATAATTAAATTTTCTATCAGATACGATTGGCTAAAAATGTCTTAATTTTACACCCTTGCTGCAAAATAGCAATAAATATAAAATAAGGGGGGAAAACAAGCCTGTCTTTATTCAATGTTTTTCCATCACTTAGGTTACACTTGGAACCTTCCTAATTCGCTTAGAAAATTTATGTAATGTGCTAAAACCGTCCACCAAATTTCATTAAAATTGACTTACTAGATTTTGCATAATAATTTTGCAATCTAAACTTTTTTAAAAAATTAAATTTTTTTAAAATCTTGCACAACAAAAACTAGAATATACAAAGATTTGTCAATTTTTTTACATACAAAGAAGTACTCCACCTATCTAATGCATTTTACAGAATTGAAATCGGATTATTTAAGCAGCCTTAGCAATGTTTTAAAATTATAAACAATTTTTTCGCTTATAAACAAATTAGTGCTGTGTCCAGGAGGGGGTACTATGAACTCCTTTATTTAGATGGACTTACCCAAATTTTTTATGTATTTTGACCCCTAGAACATGAATTTTTTGGGTAACAGTTGATCTGGATGTCGATAAGATTGTTATAAACAAAGAACTTGAGGAATTACATAATATCGATTTTTCTCAAAATAAAACATTTTTTTGTATTTTTTGGGTAATTCTAAGCAAAAAATGTTCCTACAAGTTTTTTCGTAGGATGCATAGTTTTCGGGATAAACGCGGTGGAACATTCAAAAAATCGAAAATTTGCAATTTTTGAACGAGAATAACGTTTGATTAAAAAATAAAATAGCAATTCTGCTGACATCATTTGAAAGTTTAAGTCAAATTATACCGGTTTTAATTATTTGCATTGCTAAAAATTAATTTTTGAAGTTATACTTCTTTACCGGCGATAGAGGGTGATTTTTTTATATGTTAAAACCTATCAGCCCGGCGCATGCGCATTATAACTTTGTTCTGATTGGATGTTCAAATGACATGTCAAAAATTATCCGATATGGCAGCTGTGGTTTGGAGGTAAAGGTAAAGGTAAACAAATGTATAATATATTAGTTTTATTGTTGTGAGGACAGTAACAAAAAAGTTTATAATATTTTAGTGACTTTTAAATAGTTTTTAAAAGCAACAGGTACGTAATAATTGTTAATGTATCATGGGTATAAACCTACCTATTTGATCTGCCAAAATACATAGTATGTAATACTTTTATTTATATAATTTGATTACCATCAAAATTTCTATCAATATTCACCTAATATATTATTTTTTTACTCTATGTTTTGTTGTATTTTTTCAATTCTAAATCATTTCAATTCAAAATTAAAATAATTTGATCAATTTTCAAAATATCACAAGTTTAATCCGTTTAGTTAGTCAATCTTCGTAAATAATGACACATAGTGTCCGTGGCTAAGCGGAGAAGGCGAATGAATTCCAATACCAACCGCTCTTATCAGCGCTGGTTCGAGTCCCAATAGAAACTTTCTTTTTTGTTTTTTTTTTAATACATTTTATGATTGTAAGTATATTTATTATATAATTGTATTTTCAGAAAATACGTATTTAGTTAAAAAAAAATTTCGACAATTAATGTTCAGACATCATTTGTGGCTTGTTTAATGTGTTTGTGTGTGTTTTATTCTTTTATTATTTTAATTTTTGGCACTGTTCTAATAAAAATGTTTGAGAAGTAGTAAGTACAAATTAGTTTAATATTTAAACAAAATATAAATAAAAAGTATATTAATTTTGTTTAAATCATATAATAGAAGTATAACTTCTTACGTGCGTACAAAGTACACACACATTCTTTTTTTTTATTATTAATTAAAGCTATTTATTTATAAGCCAAAAAATTGTTTATAATTTTAAAACATTGCTGAGGCCCCTTAAATATTCCGATTTTAATTCTGTAAAGTGTATTAGATAGGTAGAGTACCTCCTTATATGTAAAAAAATTAGCCAACTTCTAAATGGTCTACTTTTTGTTCAGAAAGATTTTAAAAAATTTGAACTTTTTAAAAACATTTACATTGCAAACCTCTTATTTTGTATTTATTGCTATATTGCAGAAAAGGTAATACCTAAGACATTTATGACCAGACGTATATCATACAAAATTCAATTATCTTTATTTTATTTTTGTACGACTTTGTTACAAAACGAACCGTTTTAAATTTATAAGCAAAGAAAGCAGAAAAAAATCAATGTTTTTCGAAATTTTTAAATATTTTAATTTTTTTATTAATGTTCCGGGCACATTTGAGAAGGAGTATAAGTCAATTATTATTACTAAAGATGTCACCTAACTTTATCTGCAATAATCCGAATGCCACCTCTCACATCCAAAAATACACGTTTTTTTACAAATTAGTCCTGGTCTAATACTCTAGTTCTAATTTCTATTCCCAGTGTTCCATTGTATATTACTGTTCCCAGTGTTCATCTTATTGAAAGCGTTTCTGGCAATATCTATGCGTCGTTTTATTTCAAAGCTGCGGTCCCTTTGTTCATTTAGTTCACATCCCAAATAATTGTATCTGGGTACTTTTTCTAAAGCTTTTCCTTTAACATAGATTGTTTCGTCTTCAATCTTGTTCTTATTGACAATCATGATTTTTGTTTCTTTTTGTGCTCAGAGCCATTCCATACGTCTCGCAGTACTGCTTAGTTCCATCAACCAGAATTTTCAGTCCATCTCTGCTGTCCGCAAGGAGTATTGTATCGTCTGCATATCTGAGATTATTCACTTCTTCTTCCTTTGGTGTCTATTCGTTTCCAATTTTGGGATCATTCTGACTATAATTATTTTATTAACTGGTACTTTAAATAGATTAGTTGTTGTTGTGGAGAACCATTCCCTGAGTTCTTTAACCGTGATCTTCTTCTTCTCCCAATTCCTCGCTTTCCGAATACTTTGCCTTGAAGTATTACCTTCAGTAATCTGTATTTAGTGCCGTTTCTCATTATGTGTCCCAGATATTCTAACTTTCTCCTTTTTATGGTATACATCACCTCTCTTTCTTTCCCCATTCTTCGTAATACGGTCTCGTTGGTTATCTTGTCCGTCCATGATATCCTTAGGATTCGCCTGTATAGCCACATCTCGAAGGCTTCAAGTTTTTTCTCCATAGCATCAGTAAGTAGTATAATATTGAGAAGATAATAGCATCCTAGGAGCCTTACTTTTGTCTCCAGATTAAGGCTGTGGCTTTTTAAGAGTTTGGCCATGTTCCTATATTCTACATTTTATTTTTTTTGAGTGATCCCATTGTTCGTTTACTATATTGTTCCAAGATACATGGGTATACTGTTTTACTCGGTCCACTGGTGTATTCTTGATGAGCAGTTGAGCGTCTCTAATTTTATTTTTGGTAATGACCATAAATTTAGTTTTTGATATATTTACTTGTAGGTAGTCCAAATTTTTTACTAACTTCATTTACCTTGTTTATTAGTTGCTGCAAAAATAATGGTGTCGTCTGCATAGCGGATGGTGTTTAGGCGTTCTCCATTTAGAATAATTCGACGTTCGCAATTTTCCAAGGCTTCACTAAATATTTCCTCTGAATATAGGTTAAAAATAATATAGGTGAAAGCATACATCCTTGTCTAACGCCTCGTAGAATCCGGATCACATCCGTTGGTTCATCTCCAAGATTTGTTCTTATTGTAGCTGATTGGTTGCAGTATAAATTTTGTATTATACGCCGGTCTGTATCATCCATTTGGGCTCTTGTTAGAACAGCCATCATTTTTCAGTGTTGAACTGTATCAAATACTTTTGGGTAGTACACAAATGAGGTGTAAATATCGCAAGTCATATCTCTACATCATTATTTGATTATTGACTAATGTTCCGTTAATTGATATGCCTTCATTGATGTTTTCTAGTGCTTATTTAAACATATCTTCTGAGCACATATTAAAAAATAAAGGGGATGGTACACCTCCTTGTCGAACTCCTCTTCTTATTGGAATCTCTTTAGATTTTTGTTGGTCTACTCGAATTATAGCTTTCTGATATCGGTATATGTTTTTGCTTAACAATTTGAATTTTTTAACTAATTTTTATAACGTATTATGAATTTTTACTTTTCGTTGTTTTCCTGTGTCTTTACTCCACAATATTCCAATCACCGACTTAATTATTCTTCAGGTTTTATTTATTCTGTTTGTAATGTCATTACCATCTGTTCCTTCTTTGTTGAACAGTCTTCTTCTTCTTCTTAGCCTTCTATCGTCCACGTTTGGACATAGGCCTCTCCCAACTCCTTCCATCGGTCTCTATCCTGAGCAACATATTTCCAATTCGTTCCGGCTACTCTTTTAATATCATCAACCCATCTCATCTGTGGTCTTCCTCTCGGTCGTTTACTTTGGTAAGGTCTCCAATGTTGTATCGTGGCATTCCAACGTTGGTCTTTTTGTCTAACAGTGTGGCCTGCAAAGCTCCATTTAAGTTTGGCAACTTTTGTTGTTATGTCCTCGACTTTTGTTTTTGATCTTACCCAGTCGCTCCTCTTTTTATCTGACAGTCGTATACCTAACATTGCTCTTTCCATAGCTCTTTCTGTTGTAGCTAGTTTATTCATATTTGCCTTGGTTAGGGTCCAGGTTTGACATCCATATGTCATGATAGGAAGGATGCACTGGTTGAACACTTTGGTCCTCAAATATTGATGTATTTTGCGGTTCTTAAGTATCCAACCAAGTTTTCCAAATCCTGCCCATGCTAGTCTTGCTCTCCTATTAATTTCCGCACTTTGGTTTTCTTTGTCAAGTTTCAGGATTTGGCCTAGGTAGATATATTCCTGAACTTTTTCTATCTCACTGCCATTTATAGTTATGCGTCTGGGGTCATCTGTGTTTGTCATTATTTTTGTTTTCTTCATGTTCATTTTTAGACCGACGTATTGGGAGCTGCCTGCGAGTTCCTCTATCATAATTTGCAGTTCCTCGAATGAGCTCGCTATAATCACAATGTCGTCAGCGAATCTGAGGTGATTTAGCTTCTTGCCATTAACGTTAATGCCATGGGTTGACCAATTTGTCGTTTTGAAGACGTCTTCTAGTGCTAGGTTGAAAAGCTTTGGCGATATTACGTCTCCTTGTCTCACGCCTCTCTTAATAGGGATGGGATTTGTATTTTCGTCTAGTTGTACTATCATAGTTGCATTTTCATATATATTATGTATTAGTTGTCTATATCTCGAATCTATTCTACAATTATTAATAGCTTGTTCTATGGCCCACATCTCGATACTATCAAACGCCTTTTCATAGTCTACGAAGGCAAGAAATACGGGTAGTTGGTATTCATTTGCCTTCTCTATCAATGTTCTCATTGTCAGCAGATGGTCTGATGTACTATATCCTTTGCGGAAGCCAGCCTGTTCCACTGGTTGGTAATTGTCCATTTTGTAGGTCAACCGGTTGTTAATAATTCTCATGAATAGTTTGTATACTTGACTGAGCAACGATATCGGTCTGTAATTCTGTAGGTCACATTTGTCCCCTTTTTTGTGTAAAAGTATTACTAGACTTTCGTTCCAGTCTTTAGGGATCTTGCTATTATGGAGACATTTATTAAATAGCTCTGTTAGTATAGGGATTGTTACTGTCTTGCTTGTTTTCAAGAGCTCGGCAATTATACCGTCCTGTCCTGGAGCTTTATTATTTTTTAGTTCTTTTAAAGCTCTTTCTATTTCGAATCCCTTTATATTTGGTAGTACTTCTGATCCCACGTTTTTTATTTTTCTTTTGACGTTCTCCTTTGTTGATTCATTAGGCTGGCTTTGCGAGCTGTACAAGCTTTTGTAGAAGTCTTCGACTATTTTTGTTATTTTATATTTGTCCTTCTCTTCCTTACTATTGGCGTCTTTAATTTTAATGATTTTTTGAACACCCAATGCGGGTCTTAGACATTTTAAGCCTCTGTTGTTTTCAATGACTCGCTCTATTAAGTTCTCGTTCCATTTTTGTAAGTCGCGTTTTAGTTCTTTTCTAATTGTTTTATTAAGTTCTATGTATTCTTGAGTATGGCGTTTGTTTTGCGTTAGTAGTTGTCGTCTTTCCGTCATCAGTTGTTTAGTTTCGTTGCTTATTTTGTCTTCTTTAGTACTTGTTTTCTTTGCGACCTGTAGTCCGGCTTCGAGAAGGTTCTTATTGATGTTTTTGTTAATTTCGTCAATTTCATCTTGATTATGTGAAGGATCATATTTGAACTTATCCGCTAAGACCTCTCGGAATTGCTCTTCATTTGTTTTTACTTTAAAGGCATCTATTCGCGTTGTTTTTTTAAATATTCTTTTCCTCTCTTCTTTCATGTTAATATTTATTTTTGCTCTAACTATACGATGGTCACTACCCGTTGTTACGTTGTTTATTGTTGTTACGTCTTCGAATATTCTTTTGTTGTTTGAGAGAAAATAGTCTATTTCATTTTTGGTGGTTCCGTTAGGTGCAACCCATGTCCACTTTCTGTTAGGTTTCTTTTTGTAGAAGGTATTCATAATATACATGTTTTCTTGTTCCAGAAATTCCATAAGTTTTTCTCCCCTTGTGTTTCTTGTGCCGAATCCAAAATTTCCAATCTTGCTTTCAGAGTCTTCAATCTTACTTCCAATTTTGGCGTTAAAATCTCCCATTATTATTATTTTGGATTCTCTGTTGGTGTCTATAGCTTTTTTAAGATCTTCGTAAAAAGTATTTATTTCTTCATCAGTTGCCTTTTCAGTTGGAGCATAAACTTGCACAATCTTTAATTTGGTTTTTGGATTTAGTTTTAAAATCATGTATGTAACCCTGTCTGAGATGCTGTCAATTATTTGAATTTGTGATTTTCTCTTCTTGTTGATTAAGAAACCTACTCCACCGTATGTATAGTCTTCATTGCCTTTATAATAGAGCCTGTTGCCTGAATGTAAGTCCACATACCCTTCACCTCTTCTTTTAACTTCTGATAGTCCCATTATATCCCAATTCATATTCCCTAATGCCTCTTCTAGTTCGTAGAGTTTTTCGTCTTTTGCCATGGAACGGATGTTGTAAGTTGCTATATGGAGTTGTTTGTTGTTCTTCTTTTTCAATGTCGACTTGCCTCCCCCAGAATCCTCGAGGCAGACCGTTATTTCGGTGTGGGACTGTGGAATAAACTTCCTACCCACCTGGGGTATCTTCCGTATATCTGTTGAAACCGACATTTTTGATTTGTGGAGGTTTTGGCCATAACCCACCACGCTGGCCAGACGGGTTGGTGGGTGGGAGGGGATATTAGGGAAGGAATTTGGGGTTTGGATAGGATAATACGGAGGTTGGGGCCTGGTTACCTCTAAATAGGAAATGGAGGAAAAAACCAGGAGCTCGCGTGGGCAGGGGCGCTAAATCCCTGAAGTAAGTCTGTTCTCTATCGGGATCATAGAGGGGTACCTACCCGCTACCACATGTTGAACAGTACTCTTAAGTAATTATAACTGCCGCATGTTTTTATTGTTTCATTATTCTCCACAATCAAATCGGTTGTTTCTTCACCAATACATAAATAGTATGTATGTATTGTGTGTTGTCCATATTCATGTGTTGACCCCATTTTTCATATTCCTTCTTTAGTTTGCGGGCCATATATTCCAAGTGCTCCTTATCATTTACACACATTAATTACTTGGTCGTCTGAGAACTGAAGGTTATATAAACAAGTATCTTCATCAATTTGTTAAACTTCCATTCCGTTATATTTCCTTTTCCATTGCATAAGCGATTCTGTTATAATATTATATTATATATTTTAAATAATGTTAGGAAAACGCAACAACCCTGGAGTAAACCTTTATTCACCTTGAACAATCCTGATAAATTTATTTCCCATCTTGAAGGCAGATGTCATATTCTTTTATGTATTTTTAAGAGATGTTTTAAGTGTGTGATTGATATTGGTGCTTTGAAGTACTTCTATTGGACTCTATTGGACTCTATAATATCAAATAATAGAGTCTCTATTTACAAACGATATAGAGTAAAAACCCTTTGAATTTTGATATTGACAGAATATCATTTCTCCTTGAAGCATCAAATTATGTTTATAAAATAGCATAAGTCAGAGATAAATAAGTTTCTGGTAGCATTAGAGTTAGCCAGTTAATATTGTAGTTAGTCAGATATACAGCTCAGTAAAATTTCCTTAAATAAGTTTTAAATTACAAAAGTATTTCGAACTTTATAACGAATCGCTAAATCCCCGAGGGATAACCGTTTTCAAATTATATACATGGCTGGCTTTGATAAGGATTAAACTTATCTGCTTGTATACCATCATAAAAAATAAAAGTGTTTCCTTTAGTAAGGTACGTTTAAAAATACGGAGAAAAAGTTTTGTGCAGTTTAGATTTAGCTCCGTGTCTTTTAAGCCAACGACAGATACGTTATTATTTTATAGTAAATATATTTTAAATTATTTATACAACTACCTGGACCGAACCTAAAAATATAAATGCATTTGAATAACATATCAACAGCATTCTCGAAAGCGATAGGACTACAGACCTAAATTTTAACACCCTTAATGACATTATAATAGAAACTATAGAAGAGAGCCAAAAAATACACTGCCAAAAGACATCACATAACATAAGAATAAGCCCCCAAACACAAGCATTAATGGAAGAGCGGAGAAAAATGCAAAGTAATAGAAGTAAAGAACACCATGAACTTAGAGAGATAAGTAAAAGAATACAAAAATCTATTAGGGACGGGCAACCGAAAATATAAAAACGAACAAATTCAACAAACAATTGAAGATAACAAGAGCCTCATAGTTCTAAGAAGACAATTAACAAAGGGCAAAAAAGAAATAACGAAATTAAAGGATAGAGATGGAAATATCATCATCAACAGAGATGAATTATTAAGGGTAGTAGAAGATTTCGATACAGAACTATACAACAGCCAACAAAACCATGATGAGCCACTAGAAGATTCAGGAAAAAGGTTAGTCAACCAAGGATCGGAATTGATGCCTGATATATCAACAGAAGAAATCAGGAACGCATTGAGAAAAATGAAAAGAAATAAAGCTCCGGGAGAAGAAAATATCGTTATAGAAGCCGTAAAGACTGGAGGAGACAGACTTTTAAACAACATAAAGGAATTGTTCAACTTATATCTGCACCAAAGTGAAACACCTTCAAGATGGCACAGTACACTTACCAACTTATTACACAAAAAGGGCGATCCAACAGATCTCGAGAATTACCGGCCCATAAGCCTATTAGACCACCTCTACAAGTTATTCACAAACATAATAACAAAGAGGCTGGAAACAAAATTGGATTTTTCCAATCTAGAGAACAGGCGGGTTTTAGGAAAAACTTTGGCACTAACGACCACCTACACCGCATAAAAGGAATTATAGAAAAACCTGTCGAATATAACCGACCATTGGTCCTGGCTTTCGTAGCCTTTCGCAAAGCATTTGATACGATAGAAATTAACAGCATAATAAGAGCATTGGATGAAAGCCGTATAGATTATCGGTACTCCAAACTGATAGCGAAGATACGTTATACTGATAGCGAGACACGTTATCTCCCAAACTCTTTACGGCAGTACTTAAACATACTTTCAAACAATTGGAGTGGGACGCCAAAGGAATAAATGTCGACGGTAAAAGGCTCTCCCACCTATGATTCGCAGACGACATAGTTCATATAACGGACAACTTAAAAGAGATTAGAACTATGCTTACTGAGTTAGATGCCACCTGTAAAAAAGTTGGTTTAAACATAAATTTTGGAAAAACACATGACAAACCTGGTACCAAACGAAAATCCAAAAGTCGACGTCAACTAAATAGCATTGGTCCATAAATATAAATACTTAGGGACTTAGGGCATGAAATCCAAATTGCCAGAGAAAATCAAACTGCCGAATTACAGAGAAGGATTACCTTAGCATGGGCCGCATATGGAGCTCTATCGGACATCTTCAAGAGCAACTTGCCAAATTATTTGAAAAGGAAGACGTTCAACCAATGTGTGCTTCCAGTCATGACTTACGGAGCCGAAACATTATCGTTAACCCAGGCCACGGCAACTAAACTTAGAGTGGCCCAAAGAAGAATGGAACGGTCACTACTTGGACTAACTCTCAGAGACAGGGTAGAAACGAAGAAATCAGAAGAAGTACAGGCGTCATAGTTGTCATAGAGCGAGTAGTATGGCTGAAGTGGAATTGAGCGGGCCATGTAGCCAGAATGAAGGACGAGAGGTGAACCCAAAAAATTACAGTGTGGGGACCAAGAGAAGACAGAAGAAGTAGAGGTAGACCACCTACACGATGGACAGATGACGTCAAAAGGATTGCTAGGAATTGGTTGCAGAAAGCCCAAGATCGACAAAACTGGAAGAAATTAGGGGAGGCCTATGTTCAACTTTGGATGCACAAGGCTGGATGATAATGATAATGATGATGATAATTTTAAATTATCTTTCAGTTTTTAGTAAGCAGATTAAGAAAGCAAATAAAAATTTGTCATTTTTACTTACTTACTTACTTAGTTCTAAGCCTATTTACCTTTAGGTGTAAGGCTGGTGGAGTTGAGTTTGGCATTGTAGTCTCCATGCTTTCCGATCTTGTGTTAGGTTTCTGGCAGTTTCCAATGGCAATCCTTTTTTCTCGACTTCTTTCCTGATTTAATCGACCCACAAAACTCTTGATCTTCCCCTTTTGTTTTTCCCCTACACTCTTGTTTCAAACACTCGTTTTGTTAGTCTCTCGTTTAATATTTTACCCACGTGCTCGAACCATCTAAGTTGTCCCTCCACTATTTTTTCATTGATTGGTTCTAGTTTTAGGTTTTGTCTAATTGTTTCGTTTCGTATTTTGTCTGTCTTTTTTCTGTTTGCTATTTTCCTCAGGAACCTCATTTCCATAGCATTGACTCTGGATTTTTGTCACCCCGTCAATGTCCTTGTCTAGCTGCTATACATGATTATTGATCTAACTACTGATCTAACGACTGCCATTTATACTTTCTCCGGTATCTCTTTTTGTCTCAAAAATGTTTTCATAGTGTTAAATAAGCTTCCTGTTCGTCCCATTCTCTCGTTTGCTTCCATGTCTTGTTTACTATTTGATTCAATTATTAATTGCTCCTAGTTATTTAAAATATTCCACTTGCTCTAGTTGTTTCCC